>NC_084731.1:92633192-92748192 GCF_033978785.1 Entelurus aequoreus | reverse complement strand
GATTTGTATTTACAACATTAATAATATATACATACTATGCAAATATAAAAAAGCTTGTTGTGAAAAATGAGTTGGAATTTCACAAGAAAAAGGTCACATTTTCTCAAGAAAAAACGTTGGCAGTATTATAATAAAAAGTCGTAATTTTACTCAACGCAAGTCCATATTTTACTAGAAAAACTGAGCATCTGTGCTATATTATGATAAAAGTTGGAATTTTACTCAATAACAATTTTACAAGCAAAGCTCAACGTTTTGACAATTTTATGAAAAGAGTCGCAATTTTGCTCGACAAAAAGTCACAATTTTATAAGAAAACTTTAAAACGTTAGCAATATTATAGTAACAATAATCCGAATTTTATTTGCCAAAATTATGACAAAAGTCATAAATTTACTCAAAAAACTTCACAATTTTACAAGAACAACAAAATGACAAACAAATGTCCCCATTTTGCGTTAAAAAGTACTAATTTTACATTAAAAAAGTACTAATTTTACGAGAAAATATTGCAATATTACAGAAACAGAAAGAATATGAGAAATTGCTCCCAATTTTATAAGAAAAAAAGTCGACGCATTGTGAGAAAAAGACTCCTTTCAGTTCATTATTATTATCTTTGAATTTTTTGTTTGTAATTGGTTTTTAATCTTCATTTTTTACTTCAGGTTATTACAGTATGTCTCTATATACATATTTATTCTATTTTTTTAAAATTAATTTTGGCACATTTCTATTTCTTACCACACTTGTTATGACATACGTTGGCCAGAGGGGGAGCACTTAAATTTTTTTTACAAACACTTGTTATTTCATATGTTGACCAGAGGGGGCGCACTTTTAAAACCGACACGCAGTCAATTTGAAAACTCCCTCCTTTCTGGCACCACCCTAATTTTGATAGATTTCACCACCAGGGGTGCAAATGAGACATTCTCTATTCTCTCTCTACACACACACACACACACACACACACACACACACACACACACACACACACACACACACACACACACACACACACACACACACACACACACACACACACACACACACACACACACTGGTTATCATTTAGAATGGGGACCAAGTTTTGGATCATCACTTGTGGGGACCACCCTTTCTACAGCTTGTGGAGGCATAAAAAAAAGAGGTAAAATGGCCACTGCCCAGTTAGCTCATACGTCTTTAAATCTCTGGATTGATGAAATGTGCTGATCATTCTTACTGGGGACCCTGGGGGAAAAGAGTTAATATGGTTCATGGGGACCAAATTTAAATAATTTTGCATAATTCACACAAATGTTTACGTGACTACTGAGGACCATTTAAAAAAAAAAAAAAGAATTTCAAATTAAACATGACATGATCCTCAGAATACAGCACTACAGATGTCCTCTTATAGGAAGTTTCACCACTTAAATGTTAAAGCAAATCCTGCATCTTCGGTGACATTACTGGAAACTGCTATTTAGCATTAATGAAGTTATCTGCAACTCCAACTACCACATATAGAAGGATGGAAAATTCTGAATGTGAATCATACTTTAAGGTAATAATGTTTAAAGCTTAAAAAAGCTTAAAAATCAATTAGGGCATCTTCAGAATGGATCTGACTATCATTTAAAAAGGTTTCCCTTTATGGGACCTGTTTTTTTGTCCCCATACCGTCAGAGGTCCCCTAAAAGTGACTGTGTAAACAGAGCGATGTCCCAGAATCCCCCCCCCCCCCCCCCCCCACACACACACACATTTTCTTGTATTTGTTACCTTCTTGAGACCTCCGGAAAATGCCTACCTTTTTAGGACCTCCCTTTCTAGATATATAAAGAAGTGTATTTACAACATTATACATACTATGCAAAAATAAAAACAATCTTTTTGTGAAAAATAAGTTGGAATTTCACAAGGAAAAGGTCACAATTTCACAAAATAAAAGTCTAATTTAACTCAACACAAGTCCAAATTTTACAAGAAAAACTGAACATTTGCGCAACGTTATGATAAAGGTTGGAATTTTACTCAATAACAGTCGCAATTTTACAAGAAAAGCTTAAATGCTGGCAATTTTATGAAAAGTGTAGTAATTTTACTCGACAAAAGTCACAATTTTATAAGAAAACTTTAACATTTTGGCAACATTATAATAATAATCTGAATTTTACTTGGCAAAATTACGACAAAAGTCATCATTTTACTCAAAAAATGTCGCTGTTTTACAAGAATAGCAAAAACATTGGCAATATTGTGATAAAAGTCAGAATTTTATATGACAAATGTTACCATTTTGCATTAAAAATGTAATACTTTTACATAAAAAAAGTAATAATTTTACATAAAAAAGTAATAATTTTATGATAAAATATTGCAATATTACAGAAACAGAAAGAATATGAGACATTGTTCCCAATTTTATAAGAAAAAAGTTAACACATTGTTTAGAAAAAAATGTTTTTAGTTCATTTATTTTTGGGGGAAATTTTTTATTTGTAATTGTTTTTTAATCTTCATGATTTACTTCAAGTTATTACAGTATGTCTCTATACACATATTTATTTAGTTTTTTTTTTAAATTAATTTTGGTCAGAGGGGGCGCATTTCAATTTCTCACTCGCTGACTTTGCACCTGTCAATGTTTACTATTGTATGCACATTAAATCAATGAAAAAAATCCTGACTTTGGAGCAATGTTCACGGACTCTAGTATTTGGCTCGCTATTAGATGCAATGGTTTTTCGTATTGGGACCATGATTTATGTCCTAACTTGTTCACCGGTCCTCATATGGAAGGTACTTTTCCTTGTTGATGTCTCAAGGAGGGCATAAATACTAGAACACACACACACACACACACACACACACACACACACACACACACACACACACACACACACACACACACACACACACACACACACACACACACACACACACACATTTTATTGTATTTTTTACCTTCTTGAGACCTCAGGAAAAGGCCTACCTCTTTAGGACCACCCTTTCTAGATATATAAAGAAGTGTATTTACAACATTATACATACTATGCAAAAATAAAAAAAGCTTTTTGTGAAAAATAAGTTGGAATTTCACAACGAAAAGCTCACAATTTCACACAAAAAAGTCGTAATTTAACTCAACACAAGTCAAAATTTTACAAGAAAAACTTAACATTTGTGCAACGTTATGTTAAAACTTGGAATTTTACTCAATAACAGTCGCAATTTTACAAGAAAAGCTTAAAATTTTATGAAAAAGGTTGTAATTTTACTCGACAAAAGTCACAATTTTATAAGAAAACCTTAACATTTTGGCAATATTATAATAATAATCTGAGTGTTACTTGGCAAAATTACAACAAAAGTCATCATTTTACTCCAAAAATGTCACTGTTTTACAAGAATAACAAAAAAATTGGCAATATTGTGATAAAAGTCTGAATTTTATATGACAAATGTTACCATTTTGCATTAAAAATGTAATAATTTTACATAAAAAAGTAATAATTTTACATAAAAAAGTAATAATTTTACATAAAAAAGTAATAATTTTATGAGAAAATATTGCAATATTACAGAAACAGAAAGAATATGAGACATTGTTCCCAATTTTATAAGAAAAAAGTTAACACATTGTGAGAAAAAGACTGCTTTTAGTTAATTTACTTTTGGGGGAATTTTTTTATTTGTAATTGTTTTTTAATCTTCATGATTTACTTCAAGTTATTACAGTATGTCTCTATATACATATTTATTTAGTTTAAAAAAAAATTAATTTTGGCCAGAGGGGGCGCATTTCAATTTCTCACTCGCTGACTTTGCACCTGTCAATGTTTACTATTGTATGCACATTAAATCAATGAAAAAAATCCTGACTTTGGAGCAATGTTCACGGACTCTAGTATTTGGCTCGCAATTGGATGCAATGGTTTTCCGTATTGGGACCATGATTTATGTCCTAACTTGTTCACCGGTCCTCATATGGAAGGTACTTTTCCTTGTCGATGTCTCAAGGAGGGCAGAAACACAAGAACACACACACACACACACACACACACACACACACACACACACACACACACACACACACACACACACACACACACACACACACACACACACACACACACACACACACACACACACACACACACGTTTTCTTGTATTTCTTACCTTCTTGAGACCTCCGGAAAATGCCTACCTCTTTAGGACCACCCTTTCTAGATATATAAAGAAGTGTATTTACAACATTATACATACTATGCAAAAATAAAAAAAATCTTTTTGTGAAAAATAAGTTGGGATTTCACAACGAAAAGGTCACAATTTCACAAAATAAAAGTCGTAATTTAACTCAGCACAACTCAAAATTTTACAAGAAAAACTGAACATTTGCGCAACGTTATGATAAAGGTTGGAATTTTACTCAATAACAGTCGCAATTTCACAAGAAAAGCTTAAAATGTTGGTAATTTTATGAAAAAGGTTGTAATTTTAAACGACAAAAGTCACAATTTTATAAGAAAACTAACATTTTGGCAATATTAAAATAATAATCTGAATTTTACTTCGCAAAATTACGACAAAATCATAATTTTACTCAAAAAATGTCATTATTTTACAAGAACAACAAAAAAATTGGCAATAAAAAGTCAGAATTTTATATGACAAATGTTACCATTTTGCATTAAAATGTAATAATTTTACATAAAAAAGTAATAATTCTACGAGAAAATATTGCAATATTACAGAAACAGAAAAAATATGAGAAATTGTTCCCAATTTTATAAGAAAAAAGTCGACACATTATGAGAAAAAGACTCCTTTTAGTTAATTTTTTTTGGGGGGGGGGGGGGGGGGTTTGTTTGTAATTGTTTTTTAATCTTCATGATTTACTTCAAGTTATTACAGTATGTCTTTATAGACATATTTATTTAGTTTTTACATTTTTTTATTTTGGCCAGAGGGGGCGCATTTTAATTTCTCACTTGCTGACTTTGCACCTGTCAATGTTTACTATTGGATGCACATTAAATCAATGAAAAAAATCCTGACTTTGGAGCAATGTTCACGGACTCTAGTATTTGGCTCGCTATTAGATGCAATGGTTTTCCGTATTGGGACCATGATTTATGTCCTAACTTGTTCACCGGTCCTCATATGGACGGTACTTTTCCTTGTCGATGTCTCAAGGAGGGCAGAAATACAAGAAAACACACACACACACACACACACATACACACACACACATACACACACACACACACACACACACACACACACACACACACACACACACACACACACACACACACACACACACACACACACACACTCACACACACACACGTTTTCTTGTAATTCTTACCTTCTTGAGACCTCCGGAAAATGCCTACCTCTTTAGGACCGCCCTTTCTGGATATATAAAGAAGTGTATTTACAACATTATACATACTATGCAAAAATTTAAAAAATCTTTTTGTGAAAAATAAGTTGGGATTTCACAAGGAAAAGGTCACAATTTCACAAAATAAAAGTTGTAATTTAACTCAACACAAGTCCAAATTTTACAAGAAAAACTGAACATTTGCGCAACGTTATGATAAAGGTTGGAATTTTACTCAATAACAGTCGCAATTTTAAAGAAAAGCTTACGATTTTGGCAATTTTATGAAAAGGGTCGTAATTTTACTCGACAAAAGTCACAATGTGATAAGAAAACTTTAACATTTTGACAATATTATAATTATATTCTGAGTTTTACTTGGCAAAATTACGACAAAAGTCATAATTTTACTGTTTTACAAGAGTAACAAAAAAATTGGCAATATTGTGATAAAAGTCAGAATTTTATGTGACAAATGTTACCATTTTGCATTAAAAATTTAATAATTTTACATAAAAAAGTAATAATTTTGCATTAAAAAGTAATACTTTTTGGAGAAAATATTGCAATATTACAAAAACAGAAAGAATATGAGACATTGTTCCTAATTTTATAAGAAAAAAGTCGACACGTGAGAAAAAGACTGCTTTTAGTTCACTTATTTATGGGGGAATTTTTGTATTTGTGATTGTTTTTTAATCTTCATGATTTACTTCAAGTTATTACAGTATGACTCTATATACATATTTATTTAGTTTTAAAAAAAATTAATTTTGGCCAGAGGGGGCGCATTTCAATTTCTCACTTGCTGACTTTGCACCTGTCAATGCTTACTATTGTATGCACATTAAATCAATGAAAAAAAATCCTGACTTTGGTGCAATGTTCACGGACTCTAGTATTTGACTCTCTATTAGATGCAATGGTTTCCATATTGGGACCACGATTTATGTCCTAACTTGTTCACCGGTCCTCATATGGAAGGTACTTTTCCTTGTCGATGTTTCAAGGAGGGCATAAATACAAGAACACACACACACACACACACACTCACACACACACACACACACCCACTTTACCCTGAATAGTTGCAGTGCTTTGTAAGAAACATCACACACACTGGAGGTGGACCAAGCCGGGATTTTGAGCATTCCTGACACAACGTCTGCTGCTGAGCATTCCTCCGCCACACCAGACGGAAATCACTGTAACCTCGCTCCTTCCCGGCTTATGTCGTCATCCGTGTCAAACGCTCAGAAAAACAGACACTCTGACCCGTTATTCTGCGGGAAGAAACTGTTGCTGATCCTAAATGGGTCACATATTTCGTGCACTGACCCATTCTGTAACACTTGGAAAGTGTCCAATAGGGATGAGCGATACTGCACATTTTGACAGCAAGTCAATACAAAGCCGGAGTTGTCGATACTGAATCCGATACAGTAGTACGTCATCTTATTTAACTCAAAACACTTGTATCTCGAATCAAAATCTCCGAGGGGAATGAACCAGAGGTGTGGACTCGAGTCACATGACTTGGACTCGAGTCAGACTCGAGTCATGAATTTGATGACTTTAGACTCGACTTGACAAAATGTAAAGAGACTTGCAACTCGACTTAGACTTTAACATCAATGACTTGTGACTTCACTTGGACTTGAGCCTTTTGACTTGACATGACTTGCTACTTTCCCCAAAACCCAAACCTTAAAAAGTTATTTGGGAGCGCTCCGTATCTTTCATTTTATACGTCTGTGTCTATAAGCGTGTGTGCTGCGTGTCAGCTGTCAGTACAACAGCCAATCAAATTAAATCTACGTTGTTTTCATCCCACAGCTCTCATCCAATCAAATTGCAGGACAACCACCGAACATGAGTTGTCAAACAATGCGGCAGTGAGAAACAATTATGCCAAAGTTGGTTTCGTTCGGGTATAAATACTACGACTTGGTCAACAAAAAAGGAATTGCCGTATGCAAATCACGTAGTTCGAATATTACAGACGGAGACGCAACAACTTCCAACTTCGTTCGACATTTGAAGTTGCACAAAGAAGGGTAAGTTTTGAATGTAAGATAACGTTTATTGGCTAAGTAACATGACTTTTATTTGCTATGTAGTTAAATCAGTGAGGCTGTAAACTCACTGCTAACGTTATAACCATAGACATGTTTTAAGGGTACGCAGCATTGAGCGCTACTGCCTACTGGCGCAGACGAGACGCGGAGCCGCCATCTTGGAGTGGTGATCCGCTCCACTCAGTGCAATTCATTTGGCAGGAGCAAATTTAATTCATCTTACCTCACTGAATACCACTGATTTTCACGCGTTTTTTTTGTCATACGTGTAGCTATGATAACGGACACATGTTTTGGCGTGTTTTATTATTCATAGTTTGCTTAACAGTAATATAATATTCTTATACGCTATAAATGACCAGACGTCCGAGATCAAAACTGGGAATATAATCCCAGAGAAGGGGGAAAAAAACGGTCAGCTATTTTTAAGTTGAAGAAACTATATGATTAGATTATATATACATGCGTATATCTTACATAAACAATGTATGAATACATTAGATATCTATATATTTTAGGGACCTATAGACTGTAACTCTGTTGCTGCAGCAGCAGAGAGTTTATTCTGTCTTGACACTTTGTATTGATATTTTGTATTACATTCTTCCCTTAAATGATAATGTTTACAGTGATTGTTATGTATGTATTTTTTATGTATGTCGCTTTGGATAAAAGCGTCTGCCAAATACTTAAACATATATAAACACCTGAAAGTCTTTATATCAGCTAAAACCACCAATCTGTTTCACTGGATTCAGAATAAATCCAAATGCTGTCTTACCCAACAATGTTAGTATTTGAATATTGTTACTTGAAGACTTATTCCTGGTTACAATTATACTGTTAAGAAAGTATTGTCTTATACTTTGCCTAAAATGAGAATGCATCATAATCAGTGGCGGCTGGTGAATTTTGTTTTAGGTGGGGCTGAAAGTTTGTAAACCAAACCCCTGTAGGGGCGTCATCCTCCCCCAGAAGATTTCTTTGTGATTCTCACATACAAATATTGAAGATCTTTGCTCCTTCTCAACTTTGTGGTAATGTTATTTTCATAAAATACAACCAATAGTATGTTAATGTTTGTTTTTGCAAATGTGTTTATTCTGTAAAGGAATGAGTTAAATGTTTAAAATTGTTTAAACTATTAAAATGACTGGTTAATAGTGCTATTCTGAATTGCAATGTCAGCACCATTTTTTTTCCTGCAATTTCAAATGCACTTGTTTTAATAAATAAATACAGCGTTTTAAAAGCATACACAATCTGTGTAAAAATATTAGTCTGTGGTTAAAATGACTTGAAAGGACTCGAAACTCAAAATGCAGGACTTGGGACTTGACTTGAGACTTTCTAGTCTTGACTTTGGACTTGACTCGGGACTTGCCTGTCTTGACTCGGGACTTGACTCGAGACTTGAGGCAAAGACTTGAGACTTACTTGTGACTTGCAAAGCAATGACTTGGTTCCACCTCTGGAATGAACTGAAATCTATTGAATTGGTACTTGGCTCCCCGAAACCACACCATTTTAAAGGAGCCATATGTAGTAATGTGGCCAGAAATGGTACTGCAATCACGGTCAAAATTCTGTAGTCCCCTCCCACTGTCCATGACTGAGGTTGCCAGATACGCAGCCCAATCCCAATCCTACTCCAAGGAACTTCAAATGGCAATCGACAAGTCCTACGCTGTAGGTTTCTCTTGTTTATGCTTCTTGCAAGATGTTTTACTAAGTAATTATGCCACATTTTACTGATGTCTAAAATGTCTAGTTTGACCGCACGGACCACCATCGAAATAATTATAAATAATAATAATATATATTATATATCGCATACACTGCAAAAACTGAAATCTAAGTAAGATTAAATATCTCAAATAAGGGTGATATTTGCTTATTTTCTGTCTGATAAGATAATTCTTCTCACTAAGCAGATTTGATGTTAGAGTATTTTACTTGTTTTAAGGGTTTTGGCCCTAAATGATCTCAGTAAGATATTACAGCTTGTTGCTGAGATTTTATGACCTATATTGAGTAAAACATGCTTGAAACTAGAATATCAACTGTTGCAAAGCTGTGTCATCAACACTCACAAGTACAAAACTACTTTTAAAAAAATAAGAATTTCTTATTTCAAGCATGAAAAAAAAAATCATGATTTTGACACAATTGTGTCTCATAATTAAAACAGATGGCAGCCAAATGGACTTTGCTGTTTTTATTTTCAATGAAACAATAGAAAATACGTACTCATATAGTAGTACAGTTGGCACAGTACAGTAAACTGACAGTTGATATTTAAACATTTGACATTTGAAACAATTTTGAACAGAAATAGTTCATGCACATTCGGATAAATTCTTCAAAATTACAATTAAAAAAATGTTGGCCGGGGTATATATATATATACGCGCACGAATTGACTGAAAGAGCCCGCACTTGGCGCGATGATGTCATGTTGTCGATGGAAAAATTCATTTTTAGACCATATGATTTGCCTGAACGGCTAGGAGACCCCGAGAGTAACAAGCTTTTGCCTTGTTGAATTTCCATTAAGAACAATACATTAGTTTTTAGTATAAGTAAATGTAATGCCGAGCGCATATCATTATGTCAAGATAATGGCACTAGCATTTACTTAATTTAAGAATATTTTTCATTATATTAAGCAAAAAGGTCTCTTTTTTTTTTTTCTACCAAGAAAAGTGCACTTGTTATAGTGAGAATATACTTATTTTAAGGTATTTTGGGGTTCATTTAGGTTAGCTAATTTTACTTGTTTTGGAAAGTCTTGACAAGCCAAATTTTCTTGTTCTATTGGCAGATCATTTTGCTTAGTTCAAATAAAACACCCCTCATTTTTGTATGTTTTTTTCTTGTTTTTGAACACTGACTTTTTGCAGTGTAGGCCTACTTTGATGGCAAGCCAAGGCCAACAGTAAAATTACCGCCACATTTGGTTCAGCATAACCCCATGTTGCATCCAACCTGACGTACTGCGTTCTCTTCTATTTACGCACATCACCATCTCTCAGTGCAGAGTGCAATTCTATGAGCCAACCCACGTTACGCATAAATTATACAGCCTACTACCATGTCATACACAAAGTAGAAAATCATTACATGTAATGCATTATATTGTGCCAATAAAATACCATCCCATGTGTGTTTGATGCAAACAATACCAGAAACCGCTGCTAATGTTGAACCCATTTCCTCAGCGTATCAGCATATTGACAACGAAATAGGCACTGACACTACCCATATCCACATAGGATGTATTTATCGAAAATATATTTTGCCGTGTCAGTTGGATGACACATCGACATACAGGCTAACGGGCATATATTTCCCCTGTTAGCCTGTATGTCGATGTGTCATTGACTAGCATGCTAAGAATTACACTAGGACAGGGGTCGGCAACCCAAAATGCTGAAAGAGCCATATTGGACCAAAAATACAAAAAAAAATCTGTGTGGAGCCGCAAAAAATTAAAAGCCTTATAGTGAAGGCAACACATGATGTAAGTGTCTATATTAGCTATATTAGCCTACTATCCAAGGCTGACGCAAATCTTCGTTGACAGAAATGTTATATTTTAACTTTTATTCTACACATTTTTGCAACATTGAAAAAAAAAAAAAGTAAAATGGAGGCTTCTGAAAGCATGAGATAACTTCTGGTAATGACTGACTCAGAATGGCCAAATGTATAGATGTGTGTGTCCAAGTTAAACGAAACGGCCGGCTGTCTTCTTCTAATAGATTTATTACAATCTTTGCAAGCTGGATAACGTTTGCTGTGGTCTGGAACAACATGGCACACAAACAACTATGAGAAATGCAGCCAACATTACATACAGATAATGTGTCATGAGACAAAGGACATAAGTAAAGGAAATTAATTGAGCTCAAATATAGCTACAAATGAGGCATAATGATGCAATATGTACATACAGCTAGCCTAAATAGCATGTTAGCATCGATTAGCTTGTGGTCATGGATTGATCAAATATGCCTGATTAGCACTCCAACAAGTCAATAACATCAACAAAGCACACGTTTGTGCATTCCCGCACAGTATGAAACGTTTGGTGGACAAAATGAGACAAAGAAGGAGTGGCATAAAACACGTCTTTCTGTGGCAGCATCGGAGAAATTTGTACATGTAAACAAACTACGATGAATTCAAGGATTGCTGAAATTAGTAGGACAAAACGGTGCTTGCCAAATACTCTCATCAGTGAAGCATGTATAATATAAACTGTGGGATTTTTAACAATTAGGAAAGTTTGTGTCATGTTTGTTCTCCTACAGAAAATATATTAAAACAAAAAATATATTTTTTTCTTCATCTTTTTCCATTTTCACACATCTCTGAAAGAGGTTCAGGGAGCCACTAGGGCGGCGCTAAAGAGCCGCATGCGGCTCTAAAGAGCCGCATGCGGCTCTAGAGCCGCGGGTTGCTGACCTTTGCACTAGGAGCTGAGCATCACCCCACTAAAGCCTACTAGCTTTGTTAGACAAGATCAAAAGATTGTATTGGACAATATAGTTTACATACCAAATGTCCATTTCCATTTATTACAAGTAATAAGAAAACGTAAATGCCTTACTTAACTATTAAGGAGGAAATTAGCAAGTTCGGTGTCAGATGAAAAAATCTTCTCCGCCTTCAGTCGTCCCCATCTTTCAAAGGCATCCCCGATACAAAACCTCGTATTGTTCCTGGCTTTGTCATGAATAAGTTGAAAATCGTAACGACGCCTTTTAGATTTACTAAGGTCTGACATGTTTAGTAACTTTACCAGTGGCAGGAGCTCGACGGAGATGGCGGTGCGTAACTGGCAACCTGGATGTGACACTCACAGACATTTTAATTGGTCAAACGGAGGAGGGCGGGGCATCGAAATGAAAACAAACAAGATTTCGGGGCTTTAAATCTAAATTTGAAATGAGCATATTGTAGAACTAAACTACCGTTATCAGTTATAAAAGTATTAAAAAAGAACATGATTTATGTGGAGGTCCATGGACCACCAATGACGGACATGACAGCCGTGTTCATCTTTGCGAACAATGATTTATTTTGCAATAAGTTGTGCTTTTCAGCCATGTTAAAGTTTCTCTCGCTTGTTCTCCACCATCAACAACCTCCACTCCTTCCCGACTGCCGCCTTTAACAGAGCGACAGGTGATCAGACAAACACTCACAGCTGTGTCATCTACGCACGTAGGGGGACGGCGTGGCGAAGTTGGGAGAGTGGCTGTGCCAGCAGTCTGAGGGTTACTGGTTCAATCCCCACCTTCTACCATCCTAGTCACGTCCGTTGTGTCCTTGAGCAAGACACTTCACCCTTGCTCCTGATGGGTCTAGTTAGCACCGTGCATGGCAGCTCCCGCCATCAGTGTGTGAATGTGTGTGTGAATGGGTGAATGTGGAAAATAGTGTCAAAGCGCTTTGAGTTCCTTAAAAAAAAAGGTAGAAAAGCGCTATACAAGTACGACCCATTTACCATTTACCATTTACTTGTCACTAATCTCGAAGCCGATTCTGACACACCCGGCTTTGCTGCAGGTCAGCAGGCCACGCCCCCACTCAATTTATGAACGCCTTTTGACATATCAGGGCTATTTCATGATGACTTGACATGCAATTATTACACATGGCACCTTTAACACCTAACATGCCTTTTCAAAAAGAAAAATGGACTGTTACATAAGACATTTGCTATAAAAACAACACAATAGAACAACTTGAGTAGTTCTATAAAGTAATGTAATGATAATGTTCAATCTTTGCCTTGAAGAGCAGACTTCTACAGTACCTTACCATGAATGGATCTACGTCAGGGGTGTCCAAAGTGCGGCCCGGGGGCCATTTGCGGCCCGCAGCTAATTGTTTACCGGCCCGCCACACATTCTGGAAATACTATTGTAAAAATAAAAAAGAACATTAAAAAAAGTGGAACGAGGTGAAATCTAACGAGAAAAAGTTGCAATGTTGACACAAAAACTGCAATGCAGGCTGTTTTTTTTTTCTTTTGTCTTTCTTTATTTTTGTTTTTTTGCCATTGCTAAAAAAAAAAAAAAAAAAAGACAAAAAATCCATGTTATAATTAAATTATTTTCAGGGCTTCAATTACTTCAAATATTTCACTTTAAAATGTTTTATGTGGTAAATATTGCATAAATTGTGTAGTAGCCATATAAAAACATCAAAGTTTTCTTTGACAAAAGCGCATAAAACAAACAAAATAATAGTTCCAGCATAAAATGGACAGATATATCTGAAGTTGATCTCGTAACTTAAGTGTTGAAAGTAAAAGAAAAACCTAATGAAAATGTATCACTTTATGAGTGGGGCACCTTTTGGATCCCAAATATATTTAGTGATTTTTTATTTCTATTTTCACTGTGATTACTCAAAAATATGAAAGAATTAAAATCAATGGTGTCC
The DNA here is from genome assembly GCF_033978785.1 of Entelurus aequoreus. Taxonomy (NCBI): domain Eukaryota; kingdom Metazoa; phylum Chordata; class Actinopteri; order Syngnathiformes; family Syngnathidae; genus Entelurus; species Entelurus aequoreus. The sequence continues at coordinate 92,734,272 of NC_084731.1, read as the reverse complement.
TGCATTATTGATCTTTTAGGGCTCTAATTACTAAATACTGCATATTTCAGTTTTACTATAAAAAAACAGAAAAGCCATAAAACATTTTTTTAAATTTGTATTACTTTATATCAACTTGAAGTTGATATAGAGATTTACTGTAAGCGTTAAATAATTTAAAAAAAATAATAATCTGACTTATTTTTAAAAATGTTTAATGACTGAGACCCTTTATGGTCCCCGGGACCCCTAAAGGTAAAATGAATACAAAATTCATATATTTTGTTATGGTTTGAAAATGAAAAATATCAAAATGGTCCCCACATGCTTTAATTTTTCCGTGTGCGGCCCTCAGTGGAAAAAGTTTGGACACCCCTGATTTACGTGAACCCCGACTTAAAGAAGTTGAAAAACTTATTCGGGTGTTACCATTTAGTGGTCAATTGTACGGAATATGTACTGTACTGTGCAATCTACTAATAAAAGTCTCAATCAATCAATCAATCAAAAACCTCCTTCCAGCTGCTTCTCCGCCACCTTGAGCAGCTTTTACATATTTTCTTGAATAAATGTCCGCAGTTTAGAATTATTTTAACAGTCTTGGCTGGAGTTAAACTGCTTCGTTATTGTACAGACTAGCAGTGATTGCTTCTCTAATTTATCTACACATCATGTTTTTGATGTTTTCTTTCTTTAATTCAATGAAGATCATCTGCTTCTTCTTCTCAGCACTGTCCTTCACACTCACTTTCTTTTTTCTCATGGCGGGAGAACAGAGTTATGTCGATCTGTAGCTATAAGCTAATGCCAGCGAGTAAAACCAGATGTTTGGGACGGATCTTACAGGGTTCACTGTGACATTTGCCATGCCAACCAATACTGGGGAGGCTTGTAACTCAAATTTGGCTTGCAGCTTTAAGCATTAGCCAAGCGACAGCTCGTTTTAAAAACACTCTTAAGTTGAGATACTGCTGTACTTACTATGTATTTTTTAACATCGTGTCTTGCCTTTAAGTTGTTAATGAGGATTATAATCAAAAGAAAAAGACGGGAATTTTTAGGCAAACAAAAACAACCTATTTGTAAACAATTTTTACAATATGTAAAAGCAACAATGTATCAATATCAACAAAATAATACAATTATTCCCTTTCACTCCATCCCCGGTTGTGCAATGGGTCATGCTTTTGCATTTCTTTGCAAAGGGTATGAGTTTCATTATCGGTCAGGCTTGCAACAAGAGGGCATATGATGTAAAAAAAAAAAAAACTTGCTGTGGTTACCCGTGACAGAGAAAATGCCAAAAGGGAAAAATATCAATCTTTTCTGTTGCAGTCGTGCATGGCGGCTTGCTGCCTGACCCCAGGATGCAGAGAATGGAGGCGACGTGCAGGTAAAATGATATTTAAGTGATGAAAAACTCAGATATCCCCAGCGTGGCTGCAAGCAGTGGACCGTGGGTGAATCAAAACTTGGCGTGGCAAAGCAAGAAGCAAAAACACATAGAATACAACAAACCTGCTTAAAATCCCTCCTGATTGGCAATCATAAATAATTCACCCCTATACAATATCCTACCCTAACACCCTACTGTGCAATATTACCCTCCGAGTGCAATATGTCCGACAATGATTGTTATTACTTTATTACTCTGGTACTCTTGTTTTGTTCTGTATATTGTACAGTATTTTGTATATTGTACAGGATTGCTTATTGTTTGTATTGGATAGTAGTCTGTTTATTTCAATTGTAATTTTTTATCTTTATTACTTCTTGTGTGATTTATTTTTATTCCATATTTTTTTCCACCTTAAATTGGAGTCCTTAATCTCGTTATATGCAAATATAATGACAATAAAGTCCATTCTATTCTAGTCTATTCTATTCTGTTCTATCAGGGGCGGATGAGGAGAACGGCACTCACAATCATGGCTAAACAGGAAGTGGAACAATAATAAGCGTTCTAAACAGGAAGAAACACCAAACAGAGGAAAATAATAAACATAAGTCCAAACTGTCATGTGAAACCATGACAATGTTATTACAATACAATATAGTTAATCGTGCAAAATAGTGAAGTGAAGTGAATTATATTTATATAGCGCTTTTCTCTAGTGACTCAAAGCGCTTTACATAGTGAAACCCAATATCTAAGTTACATTTCTACCAGTGTGGGTGGCACTGGGAGCAGGTGGGTAAAGTGTCTTGCCCAAGGACACAACGGCAGTGACTAGGATGGCGGAAGCGGGAATCGAACCTGGAACCCTCAAGTTGCTGGCACGGCCACTCTACCAACCGAGCTATAAGTAAACAAAAGAAAAAAACTACTATTGGCTCTTATTGAAATATTTTGTCCTTTTGCCCCCCAAAGCTGTCTCTGAGTTTGTATAACATATGATAATATATACACTACCGTTCAAAAGTTTGGGGTCACATTGAAATGTCCTTATTTTTGAAGGAAAAGCACTGTACTTTTCAATGAAGATAACTTTAAACTAGTCTTAACTTTAAAGAAATACACTCTATACATTGCTAATGTGGTAAATGACTATTCTAGCTGCAAATGTCTGGTTTTTGGTGCAATATCTACATAGATGTATAGAGGCCCATTTCCAGCAACTATCACTCCAGTGTTCTAATGGTACAATGTGTTTGCTCATTGGCTCAGAAGGCTAATTGATGATTAGGAAACCCTTGTGCAATCATGTTCACACATCTGAAAACAGTTTAGCTCGTTACAGAAGCTACAAAACTGACCTTCCTTTGAGCAGATTGAGTTTCTGGAGCATCACATTTGTGGGGTCAATTAAACGCTCAAAATGGCCAGAAAAAGAGAACTTTCATCTGAAACTCGACAGTCTATTTTTGTTCTTAGAAATGAAGGCTATTACACAAAATTGTTTGGGTGACCCCAAACTTTTGAACGGTAGTGTATATATATATATATATAATCAACAATGTAACAATGTAAACAACATAACATTATCACACGGATTTTTGTAAAAAATAAACATAAAACTACAATAGTACCCAACACCAATACTACTCTTGGTGTCCATACCATCGATATTTAGGTCGATCCACCCACCCCGAATTTTCCGACATTCATTTTGATCTTAATTTAAAAGGTCCCTCTAATGTCGACAACATTGGCACCTATTTCATAGGACCTAAAAAGAATGTCTCCAGGAAAAATCTCCCGAGTTTCGGCACATTTTTAAATGTCCACGTTGAGCTCCAAAATGTGGGCATGCCTACATCGGCCTTCTGACGTCACCTACAGAAAACTGGAGGCTATTTCACATTGCGAAGTGTGGGCCTGATTTACTCAAGGCTTGCGTGTACTAACCTGATAGCACACGCAAAGCTGATCTACTATACGTGTGCAAAGTGGATTGCGTCTGTTAAGTGAGCAGAATAAGGTGTGCAGTCCACTTTGTTGCCTCTGTCTTTATTAATATGCAAAATGTATTCTGATCATCAAAACGCCACAATACAGGGGGAGAGGGGTTTAGATCACACAATGTGATTTATCAACACTCATCACCATTTTGCCAGCAATATTTTGCAGTTTTTTTAGCACGTGTGGGAAGGACGTGCAAACTGACACAGTCCCACACACGGCTCACAGACAGATGATGGACAGACGAGAATACTCCGTCCTACGTGTGCGTGTCAACATTTTCGACCGTCAAAAATAAAAAATAATAGACTTATCGTCTATTCAGCAACATTACTTTATAATTTTATAGAGGGGGTGATTAAAATGATTTTTTTTTTACATAGAATATATATTATTTCAATATTTCTTATATGACTTTTTTTTTTTTAAGTATGTATTTTTTTGCGTCTTGAGCAGAAAAAAAATGCAGCCTCTCTCCAATGAGCGCACCTTCAATAATGAAAAACAACAAAAAAAGGGGTTTCAAAGTAGATTCCCTCCAGGACTGCTTCTAAATCAGGGGTCACCAACCTTTTTGAAACCAAGAGCTACTTTTTGGGTACTGATTAATGCGAAGGGCTACCAGTTTGATACACACTTAAATAAATTGCCAGAAATAGCCAAATTGCTCAATTTACCTTTAACTCTATGTTATTATTAATAATTAATGATATTTATCTTTGTGGAAACACTGATCATCTTAATGATTTCTCACAATAAATATATATAGAAACAGATAAATATCAATATGCAACACATTATTTTTATATTTTCTCTAAGTGCACATTTTTCAAATTGAACATTTTCAAATGATCACTTCTAAGACAGTCTTGTGAAATCACAATATCCCATTTTAACTAGCTAGCCACTAACATTTTTTTTTAACAAATCATGAATTACTTTGCACCATGTTTGTACAAATAATAACTCATGTAAAATACAAAAGTCAACTCTCAAATTTTTAAATAAATCATGTCACACTTTGAATTGGACACCAAATCTGTTATCTGTTTCTTTGTCAGTTAGTGAAGACCAAGTCTTTAAAATATTTTCTTGGATTTTCAAATTCTATTTGAGTTTTGTCTCTCTTTGAATTAAAAATGTCGAACAAAGCGAGACCAGCTTGCTAGTAAATAAATACAATTTAAAAAATAGAGGCAGCTCACTGGTAGGGTTGGGTATCGTTTGAATTCGAACGATTCCGATTCCGATTCCGATTCTTTGTTTCGATTCCGATTCCTGACGATTCTCGGTTACGATTCTTCTTGTACCATGCCGGGATCAATGTGTTTGACAGGTAGTCCCTGGAAGGTGGTATGTATTTTGGGTTGAGAGGTTTCACCATATCCCTGCAAACATAAACAAACATGTAATGTTGCTGTTACTGTTTAGCCCAGTATCAATTAGCTTAGCTCTAACGTTATTGCTTATCTAACCTAAATGTTGGAGATTCCACCTCTGAAAAGGGATGCAGTCTTTTGACTATGTGTGCAGCGACCTTTCTGTGGCACTCTTCCGTGTGTGGCACCGACATCTTCCCCATTGCCGCTACGGTGAACGGAGTACGCTGAGCACATCGCGGAGCCTGGCTAGCAGGTTGTAAATTGTCTATGAAAAAATATGCGGGCTAATTTGTTAGCTGCCTCGACGTTGGCGCAAAACACATTATTTATTGCATATATATTGTTTTACTTACCGGATTCGGACTGCAATGCAGTCACCGAGGTGCCAGGCTGGGCATCGAAGCCAGAGGAAGAGGCACAGGAGGACGGTCGGCGCAGCGCGTCGAAGACGGGACACGCATTTATTTGTACTCGGAGGTGCTTCATCATGTTCGACGTGCACCCTCCTAAGCACGAAACAGTCCTGTCGCACGTGTTACATTTCGCCGATATTTCATTTTTTTTAGTAAAATAAAGCCACACTTCGACCGCCGACGCCCGCTATCCATGCTTGACTGACTTGCTCGGCTACATAGGCTCGGCTATGCTAACACTTCCGGCGGTGGGCGCTTCTTCGTTGGTGTTTAGCGGCTTCTTCTTCCGGTCGGCGGACTTACTCTTTTTTTCCGGTCGGCGGACTGGGTATCGAAACTAGGAATCGAAATTTAAACTTTTGAACGATTCCGGGAGAATCGGAAAGTTAGTCCCGGTTCCAATCGATACTCGATACTCGATACCCAACCCTACTCACTGGTAAGTGCTGCTATTTGAGCTATTTTTTAGAACAGGCCAGCGGGCTACTCATCTGGTCCTTACGGGCTACCTGGTGCCCGCGGGCACCGCGTTGGTGACCCCTGTTCTAAGGAATCAATAAAGTACTATCCATCTAACATGCCCATTTTTATGATAAATACCAATCTGGCTTTAGGTCATTTCACTCCACCGAAACTGTCCTTTTGAAAGTTTCCAGTGACGTGATCATGGCTGCTGACTCTGGTCGCTACACAGTTTTGGTTTGACTTGATTTGACATCTGCCTTTGATACTGTGGATCACAGTTTACTGATAGATCGCCTCAAATCTGAGATGGGGTTTTCTAGTGCTGTTCTCCAGTGGTTTACTTCTATATAAATGGAAGAACTTTTAATGTTGCTTTTAATGATGTCATGTCCAATGTGTCCAACCTGTCATGTGGTGTGGCCCGGGGTTCTGTTCTGGGGCCCGTTTTATTTTTGTTGTATCTGATGCCGCTTGGGAGGTTGATCAGTAGTTTTAAAAATGTTTCCTATCATTTCTATGCAGATTACATTCAACTGTTATGCTCCTTCAATGATTCAGAGTTCCACTTTTTATCTGAGTTCTTAAAGTGTGTATCCTGTAGTAAAAACTGGTTGTCCTCAAATTTCCTCCTGATAAATTCTAACAAAACGGAAACTCTGATAAGTGCTCCCGATAAAAAGATCCCCCTGATCAAGAACTCCCTTGGTGCTCTGGGTGCATCTGTTGAAAGCAGCCTCAGAAACCTTGGACTTGTGTTGGATCAGTCAATATCTTTGGAGGGTCACTGTCGTCAACTGACCAAAAACTGTTTTTATCATCTCAGAAATATTTCTAAAGTGAGAAATTTGTTGTCAAAATTGGATCTCGAAACGATCATTCATTTCGTCTCGTATTGACTATTGCAATTCTCTTTTCAACAAGTGTTGGACTGTACAACATGCGGCTGCCAGACTTTTGAGCGGTGCACCCAGAACAGACCATACCACCCCTGTTCTATCCAGTCTTCATTGGCTTCCAGTTAAAGATTTTAGTCCTGACATTCCGTGCGTTGCATGGTGGGGCCCCTCAGAACATCACTGAATTGATATGCCCCTACTCTTCAGGGCGCAGCCTCCGGTCTTCAGGCCAGGGTCTTCTAAAGATCCCCAAAACATGTTTTAAAACGTGGAGACCTGCCATTCCAAGCTATAGCTCCCAGTCTTAGTAGATCACACGCAACACACCCACTAATAGTACACTTTATTTTACAGATTGCACACGCTGTTTAGCACGAGGTATTTGGATCTAAGTAAATCAGGACCTACTGTATGTGTTTTGGTAGTATCTACGTCCCGAATCACAATATTTTTTTTGCAGAATTTTAAGGAATGATCAAATATGTCTGCCAGATGCGTTGTTGCAGGTTGTAGTGATACAACTCAAGAAGGGGGTTGGTCTGCATACATTTCTAAATGATAGGAATATGAGGACCAGTCAAAATGGGACGGACCAAGCGAGAGGAGTGTAATTTACTATTTTGAAGATTCTGTTTCGGAGAAGGGTTTTGATCGGAGTTTGGACAGAAAAAAAATGGAAAAGACTCGAGCCAGGTGTAATACCGAAAATCAGGAGTACTCTCGAGGGGAAAAAAGAGCAGACTTTGTGTTTAAAAACAAGTGAAAATGAAGGTAATAATAATAATAATACCTGGGATTTATATAGCGCTTTTCTAAGTACCCAAAGTCGCTTTACATGTTAAAAAGGTAGCCAGCTATTCTATTTTGCATCCTTTTCTACTGAGGTTTTCCTCAGGATGCGTGAAAGATCATGAAGAAACACAGACTATTGTGTCGACCAAAGAGAAGATGGAAGGTATATGAATAACATTTACTCAAAAAATTAATTATATTCTGGGAAATGACTGACAGATTTATTTTCAGGAACAAAACGAATACACGAAAAGATCTTGTCAGTGAAATTTCATCTGGACGCTATGGGCCCTTTAATCCTTGCATCCGGGAAAAGACTGTTTTCCTATTGTCCGATTAAGAAGGGGCAATACCAAGACTCAGACCCCACCCCCACCCCCACCACCGTGGCAGCTGTCCCACTGATCTCTGGGCATTCCTGCTCATTAGAGGCTTTTGTTGTTTGGTCTGTGTGTGCGTGTGTGTGTGTGTGTGTGTGTGTGTGTGTGTGTGTGTGTGTGTGTGTGTGTGTGTGTGTGTGTGTGTGTGTTCTTGTATTTCTCCCCTTCTTGAGACATCAACAAGGAAAAGTACCTTCTATATGAGGAGCGGTGAACAAGTTAGGACATGAATCATGGTCCCAATACAGAAAACCATTGCATCTAATAGAGAATGTCTCATTTGCACCCCCGGTGGTGAAATCTATCAAAATGAGGGTGGTCCCAAAAAGGAGGGATTTTTCAAATTGACTATGTGTCGGTTTTAAAAGTGCTCCCCCTCTGGTCAACATATGAAATAACAAGTATGTGTAAGAAATTGACTTGTGCCCCCTTTGGCCAAAATTAATTAAAAAAGATATTGCAATATTTTCTCGTAAAATGATTACTTTTTAATGCAAAATGGTGACATTTGTCTTATGAAATTATGACTTTTGTCACAATACTGCCAATTGTTTTGTTGCTCTTGTAAAATAGTGACATTTTTTGGGTAAAATTATGACTTTTGTCATAATTTTGCCAAGTAAAATAACCTAAAATTCCGATTATTATTATAATATTGCCAACATTTTAAAGTTTTCTCATAAAAATTGTGACTTTTGTCAAGTAACATTTTCATAAAATTGTCAAAATGTTAAGCTTTTCTTGTAAAATTGCGACTGTTATTGAGTAAAATTACAACTTTTATCATAATATTGCACAAATGTTCAGTTTTTCTTGTAAAATTTTGACTTGCTTTTATTATAATACTGCCAAAATTCAAAGTTTTCTTGTGAAATTGTGACCCTTGTCTCGTGAAATTCCAACTCATTTTTCACAACAAGCTTTTTTATATTTGCATAGTTTGTATATATTATTAATGTTGTAAATACACTTCTTTATATGTCTAAAAACGGTGGTCCTAAAAAGGTAGGCCTTTTTCGGAGGTCCCAAGAAAGTAACAAATGCACGAATGTATGAGTGTGTGTGTGTGTGTGTTCTTGTATTTCTCCCCTTCTTGAGACATCAACGAGGAAAACTACCTACTATATGAGGAGCGGTGAACAAGTTAGGACATAAATCATGGTCCCAATACAGAAAACCATTGCATCTAATAGAGAGTGTCTCATTTGCACCCCCGGTGGTGAAATCTATCAAAATGAGGGTGGTCCCAAAAAGGAGGGATTTTTCAAGTAGACTGTGTGTCGGTTTTAAAAGTGCTCCCCCTCTGGCCAACATATGTAATAACAAGTGTGTGTACCTTTTGGCCAAAATGTATTTAAAAACATATATATATATATATATATATATATATATATATATATATATATATATATATATATATATATATATATATATATATATATATATATATATATACTGTATATAGAGATTTACTGTAATAAGTTGAAGTAAATAATGAAGATTAAAATCCAATTACAAACAAAAAATTCAAAAAAAAAATTAATTAACTAAAAGCAGTCTTTTTCTCACAATAAATGTCAACTTTTTTCTTATGAAATTGGGAACAATTTCTCATATTCTTTCTGTTTCTGTAATATTGCAATATTTTCTTATAAAATTATTACTTTTTTAATGTAAAATTATTACTTTTTTTTGCAAAATGGTGACATTTGTCATATCAAATTCAGAATTTTATCACAATATTGCCATTTTTTTTTTGTTCTTATAAAATAGTGACATATTTTGAGTAAAATTATGACTTTTGTCTTAATTTTGCCGGGTAAAATTCCGATTATCATTATATTATTGCCAAAATTTTCAAGAGCTCTTATAAAATTGTGACTTTTGTCGAGTCAAATTTTGACTTTCCATAAAATTGCCAACATTTTAAGTAGGGATGTCCGATAATATCGGACTGCCGATATAATCGGCCGATAAAAACTTTAAAATGTAATATTGGAAATTATCGGTATCGGTTTCAAGATTATCTGTATCGGTTTCAAAAAGTAAAATGTATGACTTTTTAAAACGCCGCTGTGTACACGGATGTAGGGAGAAGTACAGAACGCCAATAAACCCTCAAGGCACTGCCTTTGCGTGCCGGCCCGGTCACATAATATCTACGGCTTTATGCAACAGCCATACAGGTCACACTGAGGGTGGCTGTATAAACAACTTTAACACTGTTAAAAATATGCGCCACACTATGAACCCACACCAAACAAGAATGACAAACACATTTCGGGAGAACATCCGCACCGTAACACAACATAAGCACGACAGAACAAAAACCCAGAACCCCTTGCAGCACTAACTCTTCCGGGACGCTACAATATACGCTACCACCAACCCCCCCCCCAATCTCCTGAATTCGGAGGTCTCAAGGTTGGCAAGTATGCTCTAGTATACTCTGGACTGAAGCTTAAGCTTTTCTTGTAAAATTGCGACTCTTATTGAGTAAAATTCCAACTTTTATCATAATATTGCACAAATGTTCAGTTTTTCTTGTATATTATTAATGTTGCAAATACAAATCTTTATATATCTCAAAAGGGTGGTCCTAAAGAGGTAGCCATTTTTCTCAGGTCTTAAGAAGGTAAGAAATACAAGAATGTGCGTGTGTGTGTGTGTGTGTGTGTGCGTGTGTGTGCGTGTATGTGTGTGTGTGTGTGTGGTGTGTGTGTGTATGTGTGTGTGTGTGTGTGGTGTGTGTGTGGTGTGTGTGTGTGAGCAACATGATGATGAATGAACCGATGCTGCTTTTCCCAACATGTTGAGCAACTGAACCCAGCTTGGTTTCAGGCCCAATAGAGTTCTTGCATGAGGTCAGCAGTAAGGAATGTGGGCTGTCACGTCCGTTGTTGCGCTGAAAGCAGCCAGATAACATGTCCATTACAAGGCCAGCGTGGTACCACTTTTTTTTTTTCCTCCTTTGCTGTTTGGCCCTGAGCTGTAAAATTACTCTTTTTAGTGCAGAGAGTTGTTTGAGGAATGCGTGGGCGTGTCGCTTGCAGAGAGACAAGGACGGACCCTGCTTTTAACCCGTCAATAATGTCACGGCGGACGCGAGTCAGTGCACAACGCATCGTAAAATGTGTTTATGAGACATGCCTTCCTTCCATGAGAAAGCTTTGTTAAGCATGCACACTGCAAAAGCTGAAATCTAAGTAAGATTAAATATCTCAAATAAGGGTGATATTTGCTTATTTTCTGTTTTAAAGGCCTACTAAAATGATTTTTTAAAATTTAAACGGGGATAGCAGATCCATTCTATGTGTCATACTTGATCATTTCGCGATATTGCCATATTTTTGCTGAAAGGATTTTGTAAAGAACATCGACGATAAAGTTTGCAACTTTTGGTCGCTGATAAAAAAAGCCTTGCCTGTACCGGAAGTAGCGTGACGTCACAGGTTGAAGGGCTCCTCACATTTCCCCATTGTTTACAATGCAGCGAGAGCGATTCGGACCGAAAAAGCGACAATTACCCCATTAATTTGAGCGAGGATGAAAGATTAGTGGATGAGGAACGTGAGAGTGAAGGACTAGAGTGCAGTGCAGGACGTATCTTTTTTCGCTCTGACCGTAACTTAGGTACAAGGGCTCATTGGATTCCACGCTTTCTCCTTTTTCTATTGTGGATCACGGATTTGTATGTTAAACCACCTCGGATACTATATCCTCTTGAAAATGAGAGTCGAGAACGCGAAATGGACATTCACAGTGACTTTTATGTCCACGACAATACATCGGCGAAACACTTTAGCTACGGAGCTAACGTGATAGCATCGTGCTTAAATGCAGATAGAAACAAAATAAATAAACCCCTGACTGGAAGGATAGACAGAAGATCAACAATACTATTAAACCATGGACATGTAACTACACGGTTAATGCTTTCCAGCCTGGCGAAGCTTAACAATGCTGTTGCTAATGACGCCATTGAAGCTAACTTAGCTACGGGACCTCGACAGAGCTATGCTAAAAACATTAGCTCTCCACCTACGCCAGCTCTCATCTGCTCATCACGACCCGTGCTCACCTGCGTTCCAGCTATCGACGGCGCGACGAAGGACTTCACCCGATCACTGATGCGGTCGTCGGCCCGGAGACGGAGGAAGTCAAGGTGAGGACAGCGGTGCGGCGGCAGGCGATCAAATGTTTGGAAGCCAAAGCTGTACTCACGGTAGCGCGTCTGCTATCCATCTCAAAGTCTTCCTGGTTGTGTTGCTGCAGCCAGCCGCTAATACACCGATCCCACCTACAGCTTTCTTCTTTTCAGTCTTCATTGTTCATTAAAGAAATTGCAAAAGATTCACCAACACAGATGTCCAGAATACTGTGGAATTATGAGATGAAAACAGAGCTGTTTGTATTGGCACACAATGGTGTGCCAATACTTCCGTTCACTCCGTGACGTCACGCGCAAACGTCATCATACATAGACGTTTTCAACCGGAAGTTTAGCGGGAAATTTAAAATTGCACTTTATAAGTTAACCCGGCCGTATTGGCATGTGTTGCAATGTTAAGATTTCATCATTGATATATAAACTATCAGACTGCGTGGTCGGTAGTAGTGGCTTTCAGTAGGCCTTTAAGAGTTTTGGTCCTAAATGATCTCAGTAAGATATTACAGCTTGTTGCTGAGATTTGATGACCTACATTGAGTAAAACATGCTTGAAACTAGAATATCAACTGTTGCAAAGCTGTGTCATCAACACTCACAAGTATAAAACTACTTTTTTAAAGTAAGAATTTCTTATTTCAAGCATAAAAACTAAAAAAATCATGATTTTGACACAATTGTGTCTCATAATTAAAACAGATGACAGCCAAATGGACTTTGCTGTTTTATTTTCAATGAAACAATAGAAAATACGTACTCATATAGTAGTACAGTTGGCACAGTACAGTAAACTGACAGTTCATATTTAAACATTTGACATTTCAAACAATTTTCAACAGAAATAGTTCATGCACATTCAGGTAAATTCCCCAAAATTACAATAAAAAAAAAAATGTATATATGCGCATTAATTGACTGAAAGAGCACGCACTTGGCGCGATGATGTCATGTTATCGATGGAAAAATGCATTTTTAGACCATATGATTTGCCTGAGCGGCGAGGAGACCCCGAGAGTAACAAGCGGTTGCCTTGTTGCCTTTCCATTAAGAACAATAAATTAGTTTTTAGTATAAGTTTGCTGGTTTCAAAAAATGTAATGCCGAGCGCATATCATTATGTCAAGATAATGGCACTAGCATTTACTAAATTTAAGAATATTTTTCAACATATTGAGCAAAAAGGTCTCTTTTTTTTCTACCAAGAAAAGTCCACTTGTTATTAGTGAGAATATACTTATTTTAAGGTATTTTTGGGTCCATTGAGGTTAGCTAATTTTACTTGTTTTGGAAAGTAAAATTTTCTTGTTCTATTGGCAGATAATTTTGCTTAGTTCAAGTAAAATACCCCTAATTTTTGTATTTTTTTTCTTGTTTTCGAACACTGAATTTTTGCAGTGCAGGTGTGCCGCCGACGGGAGCCAATCACAACACGCCGACAGCTACTGAGAAAGGTGAAGTATCTTTTGCAAAAAAGCATCAAAGATCATGTATTTGACCTTGACGCCGCCTCGGATGGAGAACTGACACGTCTCCACTTCTGCAATCGCCGCCCTCGCAGTGAGGAAGTGGGAGCCTCGACTTCCTGAGCGACGCAGGGGGGTGGGGGTGGGGGGAGGCGGCGCTCATTTCGCTTACAGACTTTACCCAGAATTCCCTGGTGCGAGCCGGAGCGGAAGAACAGACAGGAAGCGTGACCCGAGCTCGATAACGGCGGGGGGTGGCTATTTGTGACAAAGACACTGTTGTGTTTCCTGTTGCTTGTTTAGTCCGACGTGCGACCGGCTAAATGTGTCGCCGCATGTTAAGAAGTTTTGCGCGGCGTGTCGGTACTGACATGCCTCAGACAGGAAGTGATGATTGTTCACTTCAGGCCTCGAGATGGTCGCTCCACTGATCTGCAGATATCAATCCCTCACATTTCTAAGCCAGTGTTTTTCAACCTTTTTTGAGCCAAGGCACATTTTTTTCATTGAAAAACACCACCAACAGAAATCATTAAAAAATGTAACTCGATATCGACAATAAAAAGTTGTTTTTCGCAATTGTTGAATATGAATTTAAACCATAACCAATCAATCAATCAATCAATCAATCAATGTTTATTTATATAGCCCTAAATCACAAGTGTCTCAAGCCACAACGACACATGGGCAATCAAGACTATTTCAGTTGTCGCTATCCTTCTTCGTGTGGACATTGTTGTCACGTCATGTACGGATGCACTTTGTGGACGCCATCTCTGCTCCACACGCTGTAAGTCTTTGCTGTCGTCCAGCATTCTGTTTTTCTTTACTTTGTAGCCAGTTCAGTTGTAGTTTCGTTCTGCATAGCCATCCCTAAGCTTCAATGCCTTTTTTTTAGGGGCACTCACCTTTTGTTTATTTTTTTGGTTTAAGCATTAGATACCTTTTTACCTGCGCACTGCCTCCCGCTGTCGTCTTCATATTGTGATCACGACAAACCATGTTCCCGACGTCTACAAAGCAATTAGCTACCTGCTGCCACCTGCTGGTATGGAAGAGAATTACACGGTTACTCTGCCGAGCTCTAGACATTATTTGCGGATTATAATTACTGGTTTGTTAATAATTTCTTCAATTAAAAAAACTATTTGTGAGTAAAAAAAACAATTTTGTTCAATTAAAAAAAGACTTACAAGTATAAAAAGTAAAAATAATCTTGAATTAAAATTATTTTTTTAATTCAAGATTATTTTAATTCAAATAATCTTGAATTAATTTTTTTTTTTAATTCAAGATTATTTTTACTTTTTATACTTGTAAGTCTTTTTTATTATTCAAGATTATTATAAAATAAAATAATAATAAAATAATTCAAGATTATTTTAATTGAAATAATAAAAACTGAATTAAAAAGAGATTTTTAATTCAAGATTATTTTTACTTTTTATACTTGTAAATCTTTTTTTTAATATTCAAGATTATTATAAAATAAAATAATAATAAAATAATTCAAGATTATTTTAATTCAAATAATCTTGAATTAAAAATCTTTTTTTAATTCAAGATTATTTTTACTTTTTATACTTGTAAGTCTTTTTTTAATTAAACAAAATTGTTTTTTTTTTTACTCACTAATAGTTTTTTTTAATTGAAGAAATTATTAACAAACCAGTAATTATAATCCGCAAATAATGTCTAGAGCTCGGCAGAGTAACCGTGTAATTCTCTTCCATATCAGTAGGTGGCAGCAGATAGGTAATTGCTTTGTAGACATCGGGAACATTGTTTGTCGTGATCACAAATATAAAAACAATTTCCTGCAGGTAAAATTTTTTTTTTTTAAGTATAAAAACTAATGGGACAAGCGGTAGAAAATGGATGGATGGATGGTCTTCAATTAAAAAACCTATTTGTGAGTAAAAAAAACCCAAAAAACAAATGTTTTCAATTAAAAAAAAAAACGATTTGCATGTAAAAAAAAAAAAGTTATTCAATTAAAAAAAGATTCGCAAGTATAAAAACAATTTTCTTCAGGTAAAAATTTTTTTTTTTTAAATTATAAAAAATAATTTCTTCAATTAAAAAGAAATATTTGTGAGTAAAAATAAAAATAATTTTCAATTAAAAAAACAATTCGCAAGTATAAAAACATCCATCCCATCCCATCCATTTTCTACCACTTGTCCCAAAAATAAAAAATAATATCTATAAATAAACACTAGTGTGCCGCGGCACAGTGGTTGAAAAACAGTGTTCTAAGCAGCTTGAAAAGGCAGCATGTGGGGGTTTTGGTACTTCTCCGTCACCTTCCTCTTTTCTGTGCCACAGCGCCAAATAAGGCCGCTTTGGGCTCATTATCTCGCTTTCACTCTGACGTCGTTGAAGTACTACAGAGTGAAAAAGAAATGTTTGACCTGCTGACTTGACAAAAACACATGACGTCATGTGTTGTTCCTCCTCGCCGTGCCCCCCCCCCCCCCCCGCCTGCCTTTTCCTTTGCGGTTACGTAACGCGCCGAGAAATTTTCTGCTCTTTTCAGCTGCTGGAAAGAGTTTGGCTCACTGTTTAGATGAGGCCCAAAAATGCCCAAAAATGGGAATTTTACAGCTGCTGGCGTCTTGACATTGCGAGCAGCACGACGCCGCCCTCCTGCCAGGTGCTTCCACTTGGCTTCAGGATCAGGCATTGATGCAGAACCGTCTTCCTGTTTGGTGCTTCCTCCAAGCAAGCACTTTGTTCGCGTTCCCCTTTTGTCATATGCTGCAACGCCGTTTACCTTGGATCAATCAGCAGCTCAATCCGGTGGACTGAAAAGCTTGAGCTCGTGTTTGATCCCACCAACGTTTTGATCCTCTACAGAAACGATTACATCGGCGGCGTCCTATACGGCAGCATTAAGGGGATAAGGGGGTAGGAGTATAATTATAGCTAGAATTCACTGAGAATTCAAGTATTTCTTATATATATATATTCAAGTAATTCTTTTATATATATATATATATATATATATATATATATATATATATATATATATATATATATATATATATATATATATATATATATATATAAAAAACTTGACTTTCAGTGTTCATTTATTTACACATATACACACCATACTTGCCAACCCTCCCGATTTTCCCGGGAGACTCCCGAATTTCATTCTCCCGATTTTCACCCGGACAACAATATTGAGGGCGCGCCGTGATGGCACTGCCTTTAGCGTCCTCTACAACCTGCTGTCGCGTCCGCTTTTTATCCATACAAACAGCATGCAGGTTCATTCACATGTTGTCTGCTGCTTCTACAGACACACGTAAGTGACTGCAAGACATACTTGATCAACAGCCATGCAGGTCACACTGAGGGTGGCCGTATAAACAACTTTAACACTGTTACAAATATGCGCCACACTGTGAACCCACACCAAACAAGAATGACAAACACATTTCGGGAGAACATCTGCACCGTAACACAACATAAACACAACAGAACAAATACCCGGAATCCCTTGCAGCACTAACTCTTCCGGGCTACAATATACACCCCCCGCTACCACCAAACCCCCCCGCTACCACCAAACCCTGCCCCCCAACTAGGCACTGAAATTCGGGAGGGTTGGCAAGTATGTATTTGGAAGGTTGGTGTACCTAATGATGCGTCACGTCCCCTTCCATGAACACAATAAAGGAAAGGAAGAGTTGGCAAGTTTTTGAACATGTAACTTATGTGCATTATTGATGAGTCAGACATTGCACCGGAGAGGTGATAACTTGCTTCTGATGACTTTTCTACATGACCCGCAAGAAGGAATTTGCAAGTGTTCGCATCCACTTTAGAGCACAATAATAGTCCTCATCCCGCAAATTCCTTCTTCGTTTTCTTGCTTCTTCCCTTTTATGGCCTGCAGTGGTTATCTGGCAGTCTAAAGGGTTAACCTGGTGAGTTGGTGGTCACAGAGATGAGCAGAAGAGGTTAAAAATGTGTTAAAAGTCTCGTCTTCGCCTCAGAAGCCAGAGGAATCTGAACTATGGGATGTGAGGAATTTAAAGCTAATCACGCTGCGGAAACGACCAGCATGGAGGAGGAGGAGGAGGAGGAGGAGGAGGAGGAGACGTGAAACGGGTCCAACAGACAAGGTGTCTGCTGACTTGTTGAGATGTTGGGTGCGGCCCTGCATGCGCACAAAAGCACCTTCATCAGCGATTATCAGTCAGGTGAATGTTTTACTAAATGTCTCTTCCTGTGTTTACACCTTTGTAGGTCACTCTAGCATCGTGCAGGGCCGCCTCAGGATAAACTGGGGCCCTGAGCTTGGGCCTATTCGGAGGTACCCCCCCTCTACACTTTTTTAAAACCCAACTTGAATTTATTTTGATGCATGTTTTGTACTGAACCGAATTCATGGGAAATAATTTGTTAAATACCAACTATAAGGCGCACTTAAAGGCCTACTGAAATGAAATGTTTTTATTTAAACGGGGATAGCAGATCCATTCTATGTGTCATACTTGATCATTTCGCGATATTGCCATATTTTTGCTGAAAGGATTTAGTAGAGAACATCGACGACAAAGTTCGCAACTTTTGGTCGCTGATAAAAAAAAGCCTTGCCTGTACCGGAAGTAGCGTGACGTCGCAGGTTGAAGGGCTCCTCGCATTTCCCCATTGTTTACACCAGCAGCGAGAGCGAATCGGATCGAGAAAGCGACGATTACCCCATTAATTTGAGCGAGGATGAAAGATTCGTGGATGAGGAACGTGAGAGTGAAGGACTAGAGTGCAGTGCAGGACGTATCTTTTTTCACTCTGACCGTAACTTAGGTACAAGGGCTCATTGGATTCCACACTTTCTCCTTTTTCTATTGTGGATCACAGATTTGTATTTTAAACCACCTCGGATACTATATCCTCTTAAAAATGAGAGTCGAGAACGCAAAATGGACATTCACAGTGACTTTTATCTCCACGACAATACATCAGTGAAGCACTTTAGCTACGGAGCTAACGTGATAGCATTGTGCTTAAATGCAGATAGAAACAAAAGAAATAAGCCCCTGACTGGAAGGATAGACAGAAGATCAACAATACTACTATCAGGAGACACCGAACCAAACACTGGACCTGTAACTTAATGCTGTGCCGCCTGTCGAAGCCTAGCAATGCTGTTGCTAACGACGGCATTGAAGCTAACTTAGCTACGGGACCTCGTCAGAGCTATGATAAAAACATTAGCGCTCTACCTACACCAGCCCTCATCTGCTCATCAACACCCGTGCTCACCTGCGTTCCAGCGATCGATGGCGGGACGAAGGACTTCACCCGATCATCGATGCGGTCGGCGGCTAGCGTCGGATAGCGCGTCTGCTATCCAACTCAAAGTCCTCCTGGTTGTGTTGCTGCAGCCATCCGCTAATACACCGATCCCACCTACAGCTTTCTTCTTTGCAGTCTCCATTGTTCATTAAACAAATTGCAAAAGATTCACCAATACAGCTGTCCGAATACTTCCGCTTCAACCATCGACGTCACGCACAAACGTCATCCCACATACACGTTTTCAACCGGAAGTTTCACGGGAAATTTAAAATTGCACTTTATAAGTTAACCCGGCCGTATTGGCATGTGTTGCAATGTTAAGATTTCATCATTGATATATAAACTATCAGACTGCGTGGTCGGTAGTAGTGGGTTTCAGTAGGCCTTTAAAATCCTTTTTTCCCCCTCAAAACTGGACAGTGCACCTAATAACCCGGTGTGCCTAATGTACGGAATAATTCTGGTTTTGCTCACTGACCTCTAAGCAATTTTATTTGGTACATGGTGTACGGATAAGTGTGACCAGTAGATGGCAGTCAAACATAAGAGATATGTGTAGACTGCACTATGATGGCAATATCACTCAAGCAAACAACACCAACATTTGATATGTTCCATTGAAAATATAGAACATTACACACAGTGCTCAAAAATCCATCAAAATGTTTTAGTACGACTTTGGTAAGCTATGAAGCCGCACCGCTTGATCGATTGTCGGCGCATTAAACATACGAGTATTATTATGGTGTGTGTATAAGGTAAGACATATTATCTGGCGTTTTGTTTCGCAATATTATGCAAAAGCACCTTCTGGTACCTGCTGATCTGTATTCGGGATCTGCATAAATCCTGAAAAATTGCACGTATCCGCCTTCGTAGTCCGTACCGACGACGTAGTCAATAGGCTTCTTCTTTTTCTGTATCTTCTTGTTATGGTGCATTCATTTTCCGCTGTTGCCATTTCTAATATAAAGTAGTGTAAAGTTCTTACTTATATCTGTCAGTAAACTCGCCATGAAAGCGCTAAAACATACCGGTGTAGTGAGTGTACATTATTCACCCAAGGAACTTTAATTATCAGAGAGTTACGGTCGGACGGTTTTTCACGGCACACATTTCCGGTGCTGTTCTTCTGTCGTCTTCTGTCGTCGAAGGTGAGCCACGTAAATAAGACCGCCCACAAAACGGCGCATGCGGAAGCGACTGTCAGAAAGCGGCTTAAAGATGATCAGTAAAACATCATCCATGCAACATTTTGACCAAAGAACCACCATTACATGTTATGTAGACCACAAGGAAGCGTTTTCAATTTAGAAAAAAATAAATAATAATATGACTCCTGTAATGCGCCCTATAATCCGGTGCGCCTTTTATATGAAAAAAGATCGAAAATTACCATTCATCGGCAGTACGCCTTATAATCCGGTGCGCCCTATGGTCCAGAATAATAATTGCAACACTGCAAAAACTGAAATCTAAGTAAGATTAAATATCTCAAATAAGGGTGATATTTGCTTATTTTCTGTCTGATAAGATAATTCTTCTCACTAAGCAGATTTTATGTTAGAGTGTTTTACTTGTTTTAAGTGTTTTGTTCCTAAATGATCTCAGTAAGATATTACAGCTTGTTGCTAAGATTTTATGACCTATATTGAGTAAAACATGCTTGAAACTAGAATATCAACTGTTGCAAAGCTGTGTCATCAACACTCACAAGTATAAAACTACTTTTTTAAAGTAATCATTTCTTATTTCAAGCATGGAAAAAAAATCATGATGCCGAGAGCATATCATTATGTCAAGATAATGGCACTGGCATTTACTTAATTTAAGTATATTTGTCCACATATTGAGCAAAAAGGTCTCTTCTTTTTTTTCTACCAAGAAAAGTGCACTTGTTATTAGTGAGAATTTACTTATTTTAAGGTATTTTGGGTTCATTGAGGTTAGCTAATTTGACTTGTTTTGGAAAGCCTTGACAAGCCAAATTTTCTTGTTCTATTGGCAGATAATTTTGCTTAGTTCAAATAAAATACCCCTAATTTTTGTATTTTTTTGTTTTTGTTTTTGAACACTGACTTTTTGCAGTGAACATCATTCATTTTGGACAGGAAGTCATCCAGCAGGGGTGTCCAAAGTGCGGCCCGCAGCTAATTGTTTACCGGCCTGCCACACATTCTGGAAATGTATTTGTAAAATTAATTTTAAAAAAACATTAAAAAAGTAGAATGAGGTGAAATCTAACTAGAAAAAGTTGCAATGTTGACACAAAGCTGCCATGCAGGCTGTTTTTCTTTTGTCTATCTGTTTTTTTCTTTTTTTGCCATTGCTCAAAAAAAAAAAAATCTGTTATACTGAATTATTATATTCAAGGCTCCAATTATTTGAAATATTTCACTTTAAAAGGTTTTATGTGTAAACCATTGCATATATTGTGTGGTTGCCATGCAAAAACATCAACGTTTTCTTTTACAAGAGCATAAAACAAACAAAATAATAGTTCAAATGTAAAATCGACAGATATATCTGAAGTTTATCTCGTAACTTAAGTGTTGAAAGTAAAAAAAAAACTAATAAAAATGTATCACTCTATGAGTGGGGCACCTTTTGGATCCCAAATATATTTAATGGGATTGTATTTATCTTTTCACTGTGATTACTCAAAAATAATAATGAATTAAAATCAATGGTGTCCTGCATTATTGATCTTTTTAAGGCTCTAATTACTTCACATCAAATATATATATATATTTTTTTACTTTATATCAACCTGAAGTTGATATACAGTACAGATTTACTGTAAGCGTTAAATAGATAAAAAATTATAATAATTTGACTTGTTTTTAACATTTTAATGACTTAGACCAGGGGTAGGGAACCTATGACTCTCGAGCCAGATGTGGCTCTTTTGATGACTGCATCTGGCTCTCAGATAAATCTTAGCTGACATTGCTTAACACGATAAGTACTGAATAATTCCGCTGGTAATCAGTGTTAAAATTAACGTTTAAAATATAAAACATTCTCATTCATTTTAATCCATCCATCCGTTTTCTACCGCACCTGTTCAGAAGGTATTTGAATGGTATTTATTTATTATTGGTTAGCTTCAGAATTACAATGTTATTAAAAAGAATAAGAGACTTATTGTACTCTAAAAATGTTGGTCTTACTTAAAAATGCACGCATTTAGTTGTATTCAGTGTTAAAAAATATTATATGGCTCTCACAGAAATGCATTTTAAAATGTTCGGCTTTCATGGCTCTCTTAGCCAAAAAGGTTCCCGACCCCTGACTTAGACCCTTTATGGTCCCCGGGAGCCCTAAAGGTAAAAAACAAAACAAAACAAAAAAACCCCCCCCAAAAAAACCTGAAGTTGATATACTGTAGAGATTTACTGTAAGCGTTAAATAAATAAAAAATAATAATAATTGGACTTGTTTTTAACATTTTAATGACTTAGACCCTTTATGGTCCCCGGGAGCCCTAAAGGTAAAAAAACAAAACAAAACAAAAAAACCCTGAAGTTGATATACTGTAGAGATTTACTGTAAGCGTTAAATAAATGAAAAATAATAATAATTGGACTTGTTTTTAACATTTTAATGACTTAGACCCTTTATGGTCCCCGGGAGCTCTAAATGTAAAAACAAAACAAAAAAAAAACAAAAAACCTGAAGTTGATATACTGTAGAGATTTACTGTAAGCGTTAAATAAATAAAAAATAATAATAATTTGACTTGTTTTTAACATTTTAATGACTTAGACCCTTTATGGTCCCCGGGAGCTCTAAAGGTAAAAAAAAACAACAAAACAAAAAAACCCTGAAGTTGATATACTGTAGAGATTTACTGTAAGCGTTAAATAAATAAAAAATAATAATAATTTGACTTGTTTTTAACATTTTAATGACTTAGAGCCTTTATGGTCCCCGGGAGCTCTAAAGGTAAAAAAATAAATAAATAAAAAAAAAGATCCATATATTTTGTTATGGTTTGAAAATGAAAAATATCAAAATGGCCCCCGCATGCTTTAACTTTTCCGTGTGCGGCCCTCAGTGGAAAAAGTTTGGACACCCCTGTCGTACAGGAACCAGTCCATCATACTAATGACCTCTTCAGACTTCATGTTGACACACGTGTATGTCAACATCGCCTCAAGAGGACACTTTTTACTTGACAGGTTGGTCCACATAGACGGGTTTTCAATATAAACGCGTTCATGTCCGGAACCAGCTAATCGCTGGTTAATGTTCTTATCACTGACAGACCAGGAAGGGGCTAGGAATATATTTGCTGTAAAATTTCGTACGACGTTCACTGTCATTCATTATTGATATTTTACATGCGCTTCTTCATGCAAAGCCTCTGCAGACACGATTACCCACGATCTTACTACATTTTTTTTATTTTTGTTATTTAGTGACGCCGCCTTCAAGGCATAACTGTGCTCGTCCAAGCAGGATGTGGCTATTTGTAACCCACTGCTGGAGGATTTCCCATCAGGCCAAGCGTATGTCCAGTTGCTGTGTGCAAGTGTGTGTGGGTGCGGGTGTGGAGGAGGATTCATGGGAAAGATAGGCTGCAAATATGTCAACAATTATTTGTGCGGCAAAGAGAAGCGGGGATCACATCTCCAAGGTTAAATTGTCCAAATTCTGAAGAGCACAATCAGCTGCTCTTCCGCATCATCAGACGGCATCTTGGCCGCCTCAGACTTGAAGTAGTGTTTGTGGTCGCGTGGCTGGCGACTGGTTTCCTGCCTGCAGGGCCACGACAACGTCAAACTGATCGCGCTTCACGTGAGAACCCGGACAAAATGACGGGGGCGTCAGTCAAAATAGATTAAACTAGAGGAATTTTTGAGAAAAAAAGAAAAAAGGCCCTTCAGTCCTGTGGGATCAAGGTTGGGGCTTGTGTGTGTGTGTGTGTGTGTGTGTGTGTGTGTGTGTGTGTGTGTGTGTGTGTGTGTGTGTGTGTGTGTGTGTGTGTGTGAGATGAGAGAGAAAGTGGTGACATACACACGCAATGACACATTGTCAGGAAACATTAGACAGCTTCAAGATGAACCTCCATCTTGCCACTGTGTTTGTGACCATGTGTTCTCTTACTCATGTTCACACAGCAGAAATGACGATTGCAGGAGTCTTCTTCTTCTTTTCCTAATAAGAGTGAATTGCAACCACTTGAATTAGTCCCTCCCCTTCAACTGCACATTTTCAGAAAATAAGTAATGACTATGTCTAACATGACCTCACGACAATGCATACCGTATTTTTCGGACTATAAGTCGCAGTTTTTTTCATAGTTTGGCCGGGGGTGCGACTTATACTCAGGAGCGACTTATGTGTGAAATTATTAACACATTACCGTAAAATATCAAATATTATTATTTAGCTCATTCACGTAAGAGACTAGACCAGGGGTCAGCAGCCCGCAGCTCTAGAGTCCTAGTGGCTCCCTGGACCTCTTTCAGAGATGTCTGAAAATGGAAAAAGGTGAAGAAAATAATATATTTTTCGTTTTAATATATTTCCTGTAGGAGAACAAACATGACACAAACCTTCCTAATTGTTAGAAATCCCACTCTTTATGTTAAACATGCTTCACTGATGAGAGTATTTGACAAGCACCGTTTTGTCCTACTAATTTCAGCGATCCTTGAACTCATCGTAGCTTGTTTACATGTACAACTTTCTCCGATGCTGCCACAGAAAGACGTGTTTTATGCGACTCCTTCTTTGTCTCATTTTGTCCACCAAACATTTTATGCTGTGCGTGAATGCACAAACGTGTGCTTTGTTGATGTTATTGACTTGTTGGAGTGCTAATCAGGCATATTTGATCAATCCATGACCGCAAGCTAATCGATTCTAACATGCTATTTAGGCTAGCTGTATGTACATATTGCATCATTATGCCTCGTTTGTAGCTATATTGGAGCTCATTTAATTTCCTTTACTTATGTCCTTTGTCTCATGACACATTATCTGTATGTAATATTGGCTGCATTTCTCATAGTTGTTTGTGTGCCATGTTGTTCCAGACCACAGCAAACGTTACCCAGCTTGCAAAGATTGTAATAAATCCATTAGAAGAAGACTGCCGGCCGTTTCGTTTAACTTGGACACACACATCTATACCTTTGGCCATTCTGAGCCAGTCATTACCAGAAGTTATCTCATGCTTTCAGAAGCCTCCATTTTACTTCTTTTTTTTTTTCAATGTTGCAAAAATGTGTAGAATAAAAGTTAAAATACAACATTTCTGTCAACGAAGATTTGCGTCAGCCTTTGATAGTAGGCTAATATAGCTAATATAGACACTTACATCATGTGTTGCCTTCATTATAAGGCTTTTAATTTTTTGCGGCTCCACACAGATTTTTTTTTGTATTTTTGGTCCAATATGGCTCTTTCAGCATTTTGGGTTGCCGACCCCTGGACTAGACGTATACGATTTCATGGGATTTAGCGATTAGGAGTGACAGATTGTTTGGTAAACGTATAGCATGTTCTATATGTTATAGTTATTTGAATGACTCTTACCATAATATGTTACGTTAACATACCAGGCACGTTCTCAGTTGGTTATTTATGCCTCATATAACGTACACTTATTCAGCCTGTTGTTCACTATTCTTTATTTATTTTAGATTGCCTTTCAAGTGTCTATTCTTGGTGTTGGCTTTTATCAAATAAATTTCCCAAAAAAATGCAACTTATACTGCAGTGCGACTTATATATGTTTTTTTCCTTCTTTATTATGCATTTTCGGCCGGTGCGACTTATACTCCGGTGCGACTTATAGTCCGAAAAATACGGTACTAAGTTACAACATGTATATAAAACAGCGTTGGAGCTTTTTAAGGTGGAATAAACAGTATTTCCATTACCTGCATTCAAAAACCGCCTCCTAGTAGCAGTTTTTTTTACAATTTACAATGTGCAGAACAGGCAAATAAATATGAGGATTGTGAATGATGGGCAAAAAGTGCATTTCCCCTTTAAGTCATGCAGCAAATATTGAAGGTGGTTAGCAGAGGTGGGCGATACAGCAAATTTTAGTGTCGATCTGATACCAAGAAAATACAATACTTTTTACTACAAAGATTTGAAGATCATTGATTTTGCGTTCAATTTAGTGAAGTATATTTATATAGCGCTTTTCTCTGGTGACTCAAAGCGCTTTTACATAGTGAAACCCAATATCTAAGTTACATTTAAACCAGTGTGGGTGGCACTGGGAGCAGGTGGGTAAAGTGTCTTGCCCAAGGACACAACGGCAGTGGCGGAAGCGGGGATCGAACCGGGAACCCTAAAGTTGCTGGCACGGCCACTCTACCAACTGAGCTATACCGCCCCATTTACTGATCATGAGTATAATCAGCAGATTCACATAAACTTGTAAATACAAACATAGAAAAGAAATGAAAGACCTGATGCTGAGACAACCCTTGGTATCAATTGTGTCGATATTCCCACCCAGGTTAGGGGTCCATTTCTGCACACTCATCATTTAGGGGCGTGTTGAGTGTTGAGGCAAACCTAGTGATTGGGGTCCTCCACATAACAAAAACAAGACTTTTACTGTAAATGACAGGAAGTTAGGAACATACAGTAAGTGTCGGACATCAATAACATCAACAAAGCTCACCTTTGTGCCTTCATGCACAGCATAAAACGTTTGGTGGACAAAATGAGACAAAGAAGAAGTGGCATAAAACACGTCTTTCTGTGGCAGCATCGGAGAAAGTTGTACATGTAAACACACTACGATGAGTTCAAGGATCGCTGAAATTAGTAGGACAAAACGGTGCTTGCCAAATACTCTCATCAGTGAAGCATGTTTAATATAAACTGTGGGATTTCTAACAATTAGGAAGGTTTGTGTCATGTTTGTTCTCCTACAGAAAATATATTTAAACAAATGTTCTTCATCTTTTTCCATTTTCACACATCTCTGAAAGAGGTCCAGGGAGCCACTAGGACGGCGCTATGCGGCTCTAGAGCCGCGGATTGCTGACCCCCGAACTAAACACTCAAAAGTGTAAGTATGGAAGTGTGTGAACTATGACATCAATATGTCTGCTTGCTGTTTGTGTGCACTTGGAAAGTGCTTCATAATGTTGTCATTTGTCCATAAAGAGGTTGAAAGCAGCCTTCCTCCTCTGTGTGTGTGTGTGTGTGTGTGTGTGTGTGTGTGTGTGTGTGTGTGTGTGTGTGTGTGTGTGTTCTTGTATTCCTTCCCTTCTTGAGACATCAACAAGGAAAAGTACCTTCCATATGAGGAGCGGTGAACAAGTTAGGACATAAATCATGGTCCCAATACAGAAAACCATTGCATCTAATAGAGAATGTCTCATTTGCACCCCTGGTGGTGAAATCCATCAAAATGAGGGTGGTCCCAAAATGGAGAGATTTTTGAAATTGACTGTGTGTCGGTTTTAAAAAGTCAAAGTTAAAGTACCAATGATTGTCACACACACACTAGGTGTGGTGAAATTTGTCCTCTGCATTTGACCCATCCCCTTGATCACCCCCTGGGAGGTGAGGGGAGCAGTGGGCAGCAGCGGTGTTTTGGTGATTTAACCCCCAATTCCAACCCTTGATGCTGAGGGCCAAGCAGGGAGGTAACGGGTCCCATTTTTATAGTCTTTGGTATGACTCGGCCAACTCACAACCTACCGATCTCGGGGCGGACACTCTAACCACTAGGCCACTGAGTGAGTAGTAGTGCTCACCCTCTGGCCAACATATGAAATAACAAGTGTGTGTCTGTAAGAAATTGAAATGCGCCCCCTTTGGCCAAAATTAATTAATCAAATCAAATAAATATGTATGTAGAGACATACTGTAATAACTTGAAGTAAATAATGAAGATTAAAAACCAATTACAAACAAAAAAAAATCAAAAAATAAATAAATTAACTAAAAGCAGTCTTTTTCTCACAATGTGTCGACTTTTTACTTATAAAATTGGGAACAATTTCCCATATTCTTTCTGTTTCTGTAATATTGCAATATTTTCTCGTAAAATTATTACTTTTTTAAATGTAAAATTATTACTTTGTAATGCAAAATGGCGATATTTGTCATATCAAATTCTGACTTTCATCACGTTATTGCCAATTTTTTTGTTGTTGTTGTAAAATAGTGAAATTTTTTGAGTAAAATTCCGATTATTGTTATAAAATTGCCAAAATGTTTAAGTTTTCTTCTAAAATTGTGACTTTTGTCGAGCAAAATTACGACTCTTTTTCATAAAATTGCCAACATGTTAAGCTTTTCTTGTAAACTTGCGACTGTTATTGAGTAAAATTCCGACTTTTATCATAATATTGCACAACTGTTCAGTTTTTCTTGTAGAATTTTGACTTGCATTGAGTAAAATTACAACTTTTATTATGAATCGTTTTTAATCATATTTATTTTTATATTGTTTCTATATTGGTTTTATATTTATTTATTTTTTGTTTTTATTCAGTCATTGGTGGAGCTAAGGATAATGTTTGAATATTGTTTTTAATATTGTTTTTAATATTGTTGTGCAGCACTTTGGAAACATTTTTGTTGTTTGAATGTGCTATATAAATAAAGTGGATTGGATTGGATTATAATACTTCCAAAATTCTACGTTTTTCTTGTGAAATTGTGACTTTTTTCTTGTGAAATTCCAACTTCTTTTTCACAACAAAGGTTTTTATATTTGCATAGTATGTATATATTATTAATGTTGCAAATACAAATCTCTATATATCTAGAAAGGGTGGTCCTAAAGAGGTGGGCATTTTTCAGGGGTCTCAAGAAGGTAACAACTACAAGAATGTGTGTTTGTGTGTGTGTGTATTTTTGCAGAAGAGGCGGGGGCAGCCCAAGCAGGAACTTATACAGCAGGACTCCCCAATGCAAACACCGCAGTGCAGAGAGCGCCACCCGGTGCTGCAGAGCCGCCACGGCAGCGGCCTACTGGTAAAATTCCATTCCCACACAGCAGGAATTCTCAAGTGCCGACAAGCTGCGGGGAAACGATTTGATAAGATCCGAGGAGAATTCCTGTCCGCTGCGGTCAACAACTAGAAGGCGAGGACTGAGGTTGTTGCTTGGTCTCTTGATGCACGCCCGCCTCGTGAAAAAAGGGCCACGGCTGACCCCACCCATCATTCTTGACCATCCTTTGACCCTCTGCACAACCAGGAGACACACCTACAAGCTACAACAAGAAACGTTGACCAAAAATGCAGCTAAAATCCCTTGGGGGGTTAAAACCATGTGCTTGAAGCTACCCTGCGTCCTTCCAGAGACCTGCATGAATCCTAAAAGCCTCTCTCTAATATGACTATGCTTACGTAATCCCTCTCTGATGTCATACCAATGCATTGGGCTTTAAGAGCATATTTAAATAGCTTACCTTCTCTAGAATTAGATATGAAATATAGTCTTTTTCTTGGCTGCAATAGTCACTTAAGAGCATTCCTAAGTGAATCATTTATTTGCACACATCATATTGGATTAGGTCACTCTCTTAAAATGACATCTTTTAAGGGTTGAGGCGTCACCTTTCTCTGATCCAATGAAATGATAATCAATCAATCAATCAATCAATGTTTATTTATATAGCCCTAAATCACAAGTGTCTCAAAGGGCTGTGCAAGCCACAACGACATCCTCGGTACAGAGCTAAAACAACTTGCACTGAGCCTGGTCTATAAAATCCGCTACACCTCCCTGATACCGAAGTACTTGTCAAACTACTTCCATAACGTAAATGACCGCCATAACCACAACAGTAGGGGGAGCTCCACAAACCACGTTAAACCCAGATTCCGATCTAACAAAGGTCTTAACTCATTCTCCTTCTACGCCACATCAATATGGAATGCACTCCCAACAGGTGTAAAAGAAAGTGCATCTCTATCCTCCTTCAAAACCGCACTAAAAGAACACCTCCAGGCAACTACAACCCTAGACCAGTGGTTTTTAACCTTGTTGGAGGTACCGAACCCCACCAGTTTCATATGCGCATTCACCGAACCCTTCTTTAGTGAAAAATAAAATGTTGTTTTTTTTCAAATTCAAGACAAAGTTATTTGTTTTTGGTAACACTTTAGTATGGGGAACATATTCTAAGTAACAAAGACTTAATTTAGAGTTTTTTGGACACTAGGAGAACATATTCTAAGTAACAAAGACTTAATTTAGAGTTATTTGGTTAGGGTTAGGGTTAGGGTTAGGGTTAGGGCCAGGGTTAGAGGGTTAGGGTTATAATAAGGCCATGCCGAATAAGGCATTAATAAGTACTTAATAATGACTAGTTAAGAGCCAATATGTTACTAATGTGCATGTTAATAAGCAACTAATTAATGGTGAATATGTTCCCCATACTAAAGTGTTACCATGTTTTTTTTACTGGTGCACAAAATGAACCGTGCATGAACATCACCTTGTTCAAAGAACAAAACCAACACAGTGCAGAAACTCACAACAAATTACACACCTGCAAATCAGTCTGACTTCTGCTTCTCCTCCGCCGAACCCCTGAGCCCGACTCACCGAACCCCTAGGGTTCGATCGAACCCAGGTTGAGAACCACAGCCCTAGACTAACACCCTCACCCCACCACATCCCACCTCCCCGGATTGTAAATAATCAAATGTATATACTTGTTCTTATGCTTTCTGAGCTCACTATGTTCACTGCTCGCTGTACATATCCTACCAAGTCAGACCTACACTGTTTCAATGTCCATTTCTCAGATGATATTATTGTTGATGACTGAAGTGCTGATATCAACCAAACCTAATCCCCCCGCCCCAACCCCCTCCATTATTGTAAATAATTCAATGGTGATTAACTCGTGTGATGACTGTATTATGCTGATAGTATATATTTATACCATGAACTGATTAACGTGGACCCTTAAACAAGTTGAAAAACTTATTCGGGTGTTACCATTTAGTGGTCAATTGTACGGAATATGTACTGTACTGTGCAATCTCCTAATACAAGTCTCAATCAAAACACCAAAAATTCATTTATCACAATTTGACAAAAAAAAAGTGAAAGACTTGCCCCATCTTGCTGTTGGATACCATCATTCTCCCCCGGACTGTATATTTAGTGCACATGTATGCTGTTAGACTGTATATGTAGTGCACATGTATGCTGTTAGACTGTATATTTAGTGCACATGTATGCTGTTAGACTGTATATTTAGTGCACATGTATGCTGTTAGACTGTATATTTAGTGCACATGTATGCTGTTAGACTGTATATTTAGTGCACATGTATGCTGTTAGACTGTATATTTAGTGCACATGTATGCTGTTAGACTGTATATGTAGTGCACATGTATGCTGCTGCATGTTGACTGGCCCTGCAGTCCTCCACCATAACACAGCCACTCACTAAAACTCTTTATCAAAAGCACAAAGGTATTAAAAAAAACATAGAAATAACTGGGGAAAATAACCAAACATATACACTAAATCCTGACATTCTGATAAAAAGGACGCTTTTTGGAATACAACATAACTTCCAATATAAAAAACTATTGTTATTGTGCATGGCTGTACTGTACAGCAGAGCGCAGCAGCTCCACCTGGCGGCCAAAGTAAGTACTGCATATTTAGGATCCAACATGGCCGCACACCGGAAAACGTTAGCATGTTGACTTCTGCTGCACACTTCAGGTAAATGAACGCACACAGACGACTCCAGCGTAGCCAGACGCACGGTAACAATTGTATTCGTACAATACTTTAACCCTCTTTACGGTGAGCAATTCCTTTAATCTTTAAATGTACTGTAATGTGAGCCCTTCGATACATGGCTATGAGCAAACACAAACAGGATACATGCTGCACTGCGCCTTGACGGCCTAATGGGGGCGCTGTTGTGCTCCCGCCCAAGAGTTCTGTTCATTTATTTAAAGACAAAAATGCCAAGGTCGATTTTCCAAATCTATTCGATTTCGATTCATAAGGTTCTACATCGATTAATTTGATTTGATTTGATCTACTTTAAAAAAAATGGAGCAAATATGTTACAAAATACAAATGTCATTGTGTGATTTTTCATCACCAAAATTCATCTATTTATTCAACTTATTCTTCTTCTCCAGATTGTGGCGCGCTCTACCTTCCACATTTTACACCCGATTCAAAACGTTCCAACTTCAAACTGTTCAG
The DNA here is from genome assembly GCF_033978785.1 of Entelurus aequoreus. Lineage (NCBI taxonomy): Eukaryota > Metazoa > Chordata > Actinopteri > Syngnathiformes > Syngnathidae > Entelurus > Entelurus aequoreus. The sequence continues at coordinate 92,702,421 of NC_084731.1, read as the reverse complement.
CCTATTCCTGTCCCTTAAAAAATTCCCAGATTTCCCAGAATTCCAGGTTTTCCGGGACATTTTTCCCATTCAAAATGAACAGGCCATTTTTCAAACTTCCACATTTTCAACCTAATCAAACCATTTCATCTTCAACACATTCCACCATTTTGGAAATTCAAGCTATAATTTTTCCAAAGCCCTATTTCCACCCTTTTTTCTGGCGATGACTCCTTCCACATTTTTCAACGCATTTCAATAGGGATGTCCGATAATGGCTTTTTTGCCGATATTCCGATATTGTCCAACTCTTAATTACCGCTACCGATATCAACCGATACCGATATATACAGTCGTGGAATTAACACATTATTATGCCTAATTTGGACAACCAGGTATGGTGAAGATAAGGTCATTTTTAAAAAAATTAATAAAATAAGATAAATAAATGTAAAAAAAATTCTTGAATAAAAAAGAAAGTAAAACAATATAAAAACAGTTACATAGAAACTACTAATTAATGAAAATGAGTAAAATTAATTGTTAAAGGTTAGTACTATTAGTGGACTAGCAGCACGCACAATCATGTGTGCTTACGGACTGTATCCCTTGCAGACTGTATTGATAGATATTGATATATAATGTAGGAAACAGAATATTAATAACAGAAAGAAACAACCCTTTAGTGTGAATGAGTGTAAATGGGGGAGGGAGGTTTTTTGGGTTGGTGCACTAATTGTAAGTGTATCTTGTGTTTTTTATGTTGATTTAATAAAACAAAACAAAAAAAAACGATACCGATAATAAAAAAAACGATTACGATAATTTCCGATATTACATTTTAAAGCATCGGCAGGCCGATATTATCAGACATCTCTACAGTTCAACCGTTCCACAGTCAAAACAATCCTCTTAATCAGGACAAAAAACAAAGTTGTTTTTTGAACTGGAAAAATTCCCGGTTTTCCCGAAATTCCAGGAATTCCGTAATACCATTTCTCAATTCAACATGTTACTGCTTCAACATTTGTCGACAGATTTGAAAAAATTCCAACACCAACCATTTCAACTCATTCAGACGATTCAAGTTTGTTTTTTTTACCATTTTCTAAAAAATTCCAGTTTTTCCCGAAATTCCCAAATTTGGGGGAAATTCCCATTGAAATGAATGGTACATTCTTCAAAGTTCCACCACTCCCACATTTTTCATTTGATTCAAACTGTTCCAACTTCAAAATATTCAGCCTGTTTGGGAATTGTGTGCTCTACTTCAACAATTCAAAAAGAATTCCAGGATTTCAGTTCAACTTCAGCATTGGAGCATTCACACGCAATTCCTTCAGGAATTGCCTCATGTAGTTCAACTTATTCTTCTCCAGATTGTGGCGTGCTCTACCTTCCACATTTGTCACCCGATTCAAACCGTTACAACTTCAAACTGTTTAGCCAATTCGGGAATCGCGGGCTTTCCCTTAAAAAATTCCTAAAATTCCCACATTTCCCAGAATTCCAGGTTTACCGGGACATTTTTTCCGTTCAAAATGAATTGGCCATTTTTCAAATTTCCACTATTTCCACATTTTCAACCTATTCAAACCATTTCACCTTCAACACATTCCACCATTTTTGAAATTCAAGCTATAATTTTTTCAAGTTAAAAAAAATTCCAGGATTTTCCAGAATTCCTGGTTTTCCAAAGCCCTATTTCCACCCTTTTTTCTGGCGACGACTCATTCCACATTTTTCAACGCATTTCAACCGTTCCACCGTCAAAACATTCCTCTTAATCAGGACAAAAAACGAAGTTGTTTTTTGAACTGGAAAAATTCCCGGTTTTCCCGAAATTCCAGGAATTCCGTAATACCATTTCTCAATTCAACATGTTACTACTTCAACATTTCTCGACCGATTTGAAAAAATTCCAACACCAACCATTTCAACTAATTGAAATTTAAGTTGTTTTTTTTACCATTTTTCAAAAAAATTCCCATTTTTCCAGAAATTCCCAAATTTTGGGGAAATTCCTATTGAAATGAATGGTACATTCTTCAAAGTTCCACCACTCCCACATTTTAAATTTGATTCAGACTGTTCCAACTTCAAAATATTCAGCCTGTTTGGGAATTTTGTGCTCTACTTCAACAATTCTAAAAAAATTCCAGGATTTCAGTTCAACTTCAGCATTGGAGCATTCATACACAATTCCTTCAGGAATTGCCTCATGTAGTTCAACTTATTCTTCTCCAGATTGTGGCGTGCTCTACCTTCCACATTTTTCACCAGATTCAAGCAGTTCCAACTTCAAACTGTTCAGATTATTCAGGAATCGCGGGCTTTCCCTTGACAAATTCCAAAAATTCCTAGATTTCCCAGAATTCCAATTTCCCCATGTTCAACCTATTCAAACCATTTCACCTTCAACACATTCCACCATCCTGGAAATTCAAACTACCTTTTTTTCCACATTCAAAAAAATTTCAGGATTTTCCAGAATTCCGGGTTTTCCAAAGCCCTATTTCCACCCTTTTTTCTGGCGACGACTCCTTCCACATTTTTCAACGCATTTCAACCGTTCCACCGTCAAAACAATCCTCTTAATCAGGACAAAAAACAAAGTTGTTTTTTGAACTGGAAAAATTCCCGGTTTTCAGTTCAACTTCAGCATTGGAGCATTCACATGCAATTCCTTCAGGAATTGCCTCACGTAGTTCAACTTATTCTTCTCCAGATTGTGGCGTGCTCTACCTTCCACATTTTTCACCCGATTCAAACCGTTCCAACTTCAAACTGTTTAGCCCATTCGGGAATCGCGGGCTTTCTCTTAAAAAATTCCTAAAATTCCCAGATTTCCAGGTTTTCCGGGACATTTTTTTCGTTCAAAATGAATTGGCCATTTTTCAAATTTCCACCATTTCCACATTTTCAACCTGTTCAAACCATTTCACCTTCAACACATTCCACCATTTTGGAAATTCAAGCTATAATTTTTTAAAGTTTAAAAAAATTCCAGTATTTCCCAGAATTCCTGGTTTTCCAAAGCCCTATTTCCACCCTTTTGTCTGGCGACTACTCCTCCCACATTTTTCAACCCACTTTAACCGTTCTACCATCAAAACAATCCTCTTAATCAGGACAAAAAAACGAAGTTGTTTTTTGAACTGGAAAAATTCCCGGTTTTCCCGAAATTCCAGGAATTCCGTAATACCATTTCTCAATTCAACATGTTACTGCTTCAACATTTCTCGACCGATTTGAAAAAATTCCAACACCAACCATTTCAACTCATTCAGACCATTGACGTTTTTTTACCATTTTCAAAAAAAATCCTGTTTTTCCCGAAATTCCCAAATTTTGGGGAAATTCCCATTGAAATGAATGGCACATTCTTCAAAGTTCCACAACTCTCATATTTTTCATGTGATTCAGACTGTTCCAACTTCAAAATATTCAGCCTGTTTGGCAATTTTGTGCTCTACTTCAAAGGCCTACTGAAAGCCACTACTACCGACCACGCAGTCTGATAGTTTATATATCAATGATGAAATCTTAACATTATAACACATGCCAATACGGCCGGGTTAACTTATAAAGTGACATTTTAAATTTCCCGCTAAACTTCCGGTTCTGAGGATGACGTATGCGCGTGACGTAACCCGGGGAACACGGGTATGCCTTCCACATTGAAGCCAATACGAAAAAGCTCTGTTTTCATTTCATAATTCCACAGTATTCTGGACATCTGTGTTCGTGAATCTGTTGCAATCATGTTCATTGCATTATGGAGAAGGAAGCTGAGCAAGCAAAGAAGAAAGTTGTCGGTGCGAAATGGACGTATTTTTCGAACGTAGTCAGCCACAACAGTACACAGCCGGCGCTTCTTTGTTTACATTCCCGGAAGATGCAGTCAAGATGGAAGAACTCGGATAACAGAGACTCTAACCAGGAGGACTTTTGACTTCGATACACAGACGCCTGTAGAGAACTGGGACAACACAGACTCTTACCAGGATTACTTTGATTTGGATGACAAAGACGCAGACGTGCTACTGTGAGTATGCAGCTTTGGCTTCTAAACATTTGATCGCTTGACCGTATGTGTGCAACTTTTTTTTGCGTATGTACGTAACTTTTTTAAAATATATAAGCTTTATGAACCTTGGGTTAGGTGAACGGTCTTTTGGGCTGAGTGATTGTGTGTGTTGATCAGGTGTTTGAATTGTATTGGCGTGTTCTATGGAGCTAGGAGCTAGCAGAGGAGCTAGGAGCTAGCATAACAAACACGCAGGTGTTTTTATGCAGGATTAATTTGTGGCATATTAAATATAAGCCTGGTTGTGTTGTGGCTAATAGAGTATATATATGTCTTGTGTTTATTTACTGTTGTAGTCATTCCCAGCTGAATATCAGGTCACCCCCGGCTCTCACAGCATCTTCCCTATCTGAATAGCTTCAACTCCCCACTAGTCCTTCACTTGCACTTTACTCATCCACAAATCTTTCATCCTCGCTCAAATTAATGGGGAAATTGTCGCTTTCTCGGTCCGAATCTCTCTCACTTCATGCGGCCATCATTGTAAACAATAGGGAACTTTGCGTATATGTTCAACTGACTACGTCACGCTACTTCCGGTAGGGGCAAGCCTTTTTTTTATCAGATACCAAAAGTTGCAATCTTTACCGTCGTTGTTCTATACTAAATCCTTTCAGCAAAAATATGGCAATATCGCGAAATGATCAAGTATGACACATAGAATAGATCTGCTATCCCCGTTTAAATAAAAAAAATTCATTTCAGTAGGCCTTTCAACAATTCATAAAAAATTGTTATTTCGGGGTTTGTGGGGAAACCTGATAGATTCCTCTTTTTCCCCTCAAATAGTGCTCACTTGCCTGTATGTGAATGTCCTCTTCTCATCAGCCGCCATGCACCCAGGAGAAGTAGCGCTCTGTGCTTCGCGACTTGAGAAACTGCACGCCGGCCGAAGCTACGGCGACATCTTGGCTCTCGTCGGCGAGCTCGACAAGTGTGACGTCACCGCGGAGCACCTGGAGGACATCGCCGACGTTCTCTACAAGCTCCTCAAAGGATGCTCCGATGGAGGCGTGAGGAGGGCGGCGAGGGGCCTGCTGTCCAAGTGGAGGAGGCAGCACAGGAAGGACCTGACAGGCGTGACATGTTCAGGTGACCCGGAAGGTGCTGAAGGTGTGGCTGGAGTAGGTTCCCACTTGTGTAACTTTAGTGCCTCCTCGTCCCCGGCTGGCGTAGAAGGCTCCTCTGTAAGGTCCAAATGTGTCCAACTCCTGGTGTCTGCCCTCGGCCCCGAACCAGGAGATCTGGGCAAAACCACGGAGTTGCCAGCAGAGGTGGAGCTGCACATCCACCGCCTCCACGCACCCAACCAGGCCAAGTACAAAGCCTGCGTGCGGAGCAAAGTCGCCAACTTGAGGAACCCTAAAAACGGCCACCTGCGCCACGGCCTCTTGGGCGCCCGCCTGCCTCCCGAGGCTTTCGCCCGCATGTCGGCCGAGGAGATGGCCTGCGACGAGCTGCGGCGGCTGAGGAAGGAGCTCTCGTCCCGCGGCGTGAGCGAACGCCAGCTGCCGCTCGGGCCGGAGGGGACGGAGACGCGCAAGATCCGCTGCGAGCGGTGCGGCGGCTCGAACTGCAGGGTGACGCAGGTGAGCCGGGGGACGCTCTTCCTGCCGGCGTGGGTGCGGCGGGTGGGCCCTGATGATGACGCCATGACCTTTGTTACATGCAGCGAGTGTGGGCAGCAGTGGTACCACAGCAGCTGGGTCTGCCTCTGATGGTCCTCAGCATTTGCTAACGGTTACAGATCCAAATTGACCTTTGTCCCAACTATACACACACACTTTTTTTCTCTTTGGAATAAAACTTTGGGGAGACTATGGCCTGGGAACGCCTCGGGATCCCCCAGGGAGGAGCTGGACGGAAGTCTGGGCTTTTCTGCTTAGGCTGCTGCCCCCGCGACCCAACCTCGGATAAGCGGAAGAAGATAGATGGAACAAAACTTTACTATGTCATAGGGGTGTAACGGTACACAAAAATTTCGGTTTGGTACGTACCTTGGTTTAGAGGTCACAATCAATGTTCCCTCTAATTGTTCATGTGTGTGAGCAAACACAAAAACTCCCTGAGCATTCAGTGGAGCACATGTGAGCAACATCACACGTGGCCATACCAGCAGCACACCTGTCTCAAACCAATCTTTTATAATAACACTCAAATGAGAGGAGTCCTTTTCATGAGATTATTTTGTAGTATTAGTGAGTTGGCCCACTTGTAATGAAAATAAAAGAAATCTTGTTTTTCATAAACTCTGGATTAGTATTGTACAATATGTCTGGGTGGGGGTCCTGCTTTGGAAATCATTTGTACCCCTTTCAGAGATCACATTTAGTTGCCCTTAAACATCCTCATGTTGCACAATGAAATGTAAGCATAGGATGAAGTGTGCATTCCTGTAACTTTCTCTAGTGACAGCATTCTGCGATTAATATAAATAAATTAACATTAATATTAAATGACAGTAAAATAAGCACACGTATAGGGATGATACTCGAAACCGGTTTTCTCGGTTGTTCGATAAGAAAAGAACCGAGTCCTGGGACTCGAATCCATTTTTGAGAACCGGTACCCGTTATCGAGACCATTATAGTAAAGAAAAAGAGTTGGTTCTTTATTCGAATCCCGTCCCGACCAGAAATGCCCTGTGGGACATCACAAGAAATCACGTAGCTCAGTCATTAGGCACAGATACCGAAAGCAGGAAAAACAATGGACCGGAAAAAGCGCTCCAAGGTGTAATAAAGTTCAAAACAAAAGGTATAATCCAATGAATAACTACTGAGAGATTTGAGCAGGGTACAAACACATGACGAACACTTTTACGACCAACCGGAAACATAGCAACCAGGCTAGCAACGCACCTCCTTTACGGCAGCTGTCGCAACGTTCTTACAACACATCTCCCTTTTTTAACTTTTGTTTTTCTTTCCTTGTAAACAAAACAAAATCACACTGTATATGTGTTGTCTGTCTAATTATAAATAATGCAGACGAGGCGTGTTGGCTGAGTTCTTGACGTTTACTTTCACAGCGTGCTCATAACCTCATTCTTACGTGACGACATGCAACACTTTTCGGGGCTACCGCGCATGCTCGTCACTCCCGTTGCATGCTGGGTAGTGTAGTTGTTATATTCCTAGCCTAGCTCATAACATCACATCTTTCCCCCTATAAAGAAATAATGTTAACTCAATAAAGTGTATTTCTTTTTTTAGCTTTAACTTTTCATTTTTTAGCATTGTAACCACATTTGCAAACAACTTTTCTCTTCATAGAATTTTCTTTCAATAAAGAAATAAAGTGCAAGAATGTCAAAGCATCATAACAAACAGTTATGTCAAATAGCAGCAGAAGTGCACTTTTTGGAGAGCTGTATTATTTTCAGTTTTGTGCCCAAGGGACTGATTTTATTTAACACTATATTATTATTTATACACCTATAGTGATCACAGAGACAGGTTGTTTTTGTGTTACTGTATATATTTGTTTTTCTGAAAAATCCCACTTAGTATACTTTGGGTAACAACAGTCAATATTTATTTATTTTATATTTTTTTTAGGGGGGTAACAGTCAAAATTTATTTATTTATTAGATTTAATTTTTTTCTTATATAATAAAAGTGAGCTTTTGTTAAACCAAATATTGTGTGTTTTTTTCCATATACAACAACCTATCTGGACTCGATAAGAGAATCGATAAGGAATCGGTTCGATAAGAGGATTGGATAATAGGCTCGAACTCGATAATTTCTTATCAAACATCATCCATACACACGTATGACTGAGGAGTCATCATGTAACTGTCATAACTCGGTCTATGGCGTGGTTTGCTCTCCCGTGGTGCAAAATAATTGGAACGGACGTGGCGAGCAGGTAAAGACATATTTAATTAATACTATAAACTCAAACAAAAGGTACAAACAAAAGGCGCTCACAGCGGAGGTAAAAAACTTGACTAGACAAAACAAAAGGCGCGCACAATGGCGGAGAACTATGAACATTAAACAAAACAAAAACTTACGTGACAAGAGATGAAACAAGAACTAACGTGACAAAGAACTGTGGACATGGCATGAATGGGTGATGTCGCCAGGACGAACAACAGAAACAGAAAAGCCTATATAGTGACATGAAAAGTGAAAACAGGTGCGTGACTAACTGTGAAAACGTGAGACAGGTGTGTGTGAGTCCAAACGTGGAACAGGTGAAACTAATGGTTGCTATGGTGACAAACAAAACCAGGAAGTGAAACCAGGAACTAAGGAAGTGTCCAAAAAACAAAACAGCACATGGCCAAACAAAAACATGAACACAGACATGACAGAACCCCCCCCTTACGGACAGATCCCAGATGTCCAAAAACAAAAAACAGGATCAAGAGTCATGGGAGGGGGGGAGGGGGACATGGCGGTGGGTCGCCAGACCAGGTGTCCCCGAATCCACCGGGGCAGAGTCAGGTGGCGACGGCGGGTAGACCGCCGCTGAACCTGACGAGGTGGGCGACCTGGGAATGGCCACATTCGTGGCAGACGAGGAGGTCGGCGCACCTGGCGTGGCGGACGCCCATGGAATGGCCACATCCTTGGCCGACGAGGAGGTGGGCGCGTTGTCGTGGCAGGCAGCGAAGCTTGGCGTGGTGCGTCAGGCGGCGAAGCTTGGCGTGGGGGGTCTTTGTCTTGGCGGTCTTGGTCTTGGCAGCGTGGGTCATGGTCTTGGTCTTGGCATGGTTGGTCTTGGTCCTGGACTTGGCATGGTTGGTCTTGGTCTTGGACTTGGCGTGGTTGGTCTTGGCGTGGCGGTGCTTGGACTTGGTCTTGGTCTTGGTCACTTGGCGGGTCTTGGTCTTGGTCACTTGGCGGGTCTTGGTCTTGGTCACTTGGCGGGTCTTGGTCTTGGTCACTTGGCGGGTCTTGGTCCCTTGGCGGTTCTTGGTCTTGGTCCCTTGGCGGTTCTTGGTCTTGGTCCCTTGGCGGGTCTTGGTCTTGGTCACTTGGCGGGTCTTGGTCTTGGTCACTTGGCGGGTCTTGGTCTTGGTCACTTGGCGGGTCTTGGTCTTGGCTTTGGTCTTGGCGTGGGGCAGCCACGGGCGGCACTTGGCGGCGTGGGGCAGCCACGGGCGGCACTTGGCGGCGTGGGGCAGCCACGGGCGGCACTTGGCGGCGTGGGGCAGCCACGGGCGGCACTTGGCGGCGTGGGGCAGCCACGGGCGGCACTTGGCGGCGTGGGGCAGCCACGGGCGGCACTTGGCGGCGTGGGGCAGCCACGGGCGGCACTTGGCGGCGTGGGGCTGCGACGGGCGGCACTTGGCGGCGTGGGGCTGCGACGGGCGGCACTTGGCGGCGTGGAGCAGGTACTGGCGGCGCTTGGCGTGGAGCAGGTACTGGCGGCGCTTGGCGTGGAGCAGGTACTGGCGGCGCTTGGCGTGGAGCAGGTACTGGCGGCGCTTGGCGTGGAGCAGGTACTGGCGGCGCTTGGCGTGGAGCAGGTACTGGCGGCGCTTGGCGTGGAGCAGGTACTGGTGGCGCTTGGCGTGGAGCAGGTACTGGTGGTGCTTGGCGTGGAGCAGGTAGATCTTGGCATGGTCGAAAAACTGGTGGTGGTGGTCGTGCTGGTGGCTGTGGCTTGGCAGGTCGAAAGACAGGTGGTGGGGGTCGTGCTGGAAGCTGTGGCTTGGCGTGACGAAAGACTGGTGGTGGGGGTCGTGCTGGTGGCTGTGGCTTGGCAGGTCGAAAGACAGGTGGTGGTGGTCGTGCTGGAGGCTGTGGCTTGGCGTGACGATGCTGACCCACCCCACCTGAACAATTCCCAGCCCTAGCCCCCCCCTCAAGGAGCGGATCCCAGACGCGCTCCCCGCGGTCTGGAATCGTCTTTTGGGGTGGGCGGAGGGGGTTCAGGAGGAGGGCAGAATCCTCCCCTCTAAATTGTCCAAAAGGTCTTTCGTTCCCCCCCACCTGGGCTTTTGTGGGTGAAAAAAAAATTTCTGACTTGGGCGTGGCATGAGTCCTGGGGGGCGGGGCATGAAAATTGGGTGACTGTGATTGACAGGATCTGATTTCTAAAAACATGTCTTGGTAATATTTAATCATGGATTTAGAGTCTTTGGTTGGATGTGGCTGACAAGAAAAAGAGTTCAGGGGAAAAAAATCCATGACGTCACCCACTGGCAGCGGCGTGACGTCGTCCTGGGGAAGCCGGGCTGGCTGCAGCTCGTTTCCGCCCGGAGGGGGAGGAGCTTGCGGGAACGATGCGTCCTTTCCAATGCTTGTGGAAGCCCTCCCTGACGTCCTTCGTTGGGAGCGGCGCTTCCGGGACTGCGGTGACGCAGCGCCATCCTCGGGCCAAAGGGAGCTGATCGGCACCAGTTTGCCGGTCGGACCCCACATGAGATCCCTGCGCTCCATGGGGGAATGGCGGAGTGTCTCGGCTTCCATGGCGCGCAGGACCTCCCACGTTACCTCGTCAAAATTGTCCCATTTTTTTGCGGGAGAGCTCTCGTGCTGGCGACATCTGTCATAACTCGGTCTTTGGCGTGGTTTGCTCTCCCGTGGTGCAAAATAATTGGAACGGACGTGGCGTGCAGGTAAAGACATATTTAATTAATACTATAAACTCAAACAAAAGGTACAAACAAAAGGCGCTCACAGCGGAGGTAAAAAACTTGACTAGACAAAACAAAAGGCGCGCACAATGGCGGAGAACTATGAACATTAAACAAAACAAAAACTTACGTGACAAGAGATGAAACAAGAACTAACGTGACAAAGAACTGTGGACATGGCATGAATGGGTGATGTCGCCAGGACGAACAACAGAAACAGAAAAGCCTATATAGTGACATGAAAAGTGAAAACAGGTGCGTGACTAACTGTGAAAACGTGAGACAGGTGTGTGTGAGTCCAAACGTGGAACAGGTGAAACTAATGGTTGCTATGGTGACAAACAAAACCAGGAAGTGAAACCAGGAACTAAGGAAGTGTCCAAAAAACAAAACAGCACATGGCCAAACAAAAACATGAACACAGACATGACAGTAACTTTGTGTGGTGTTTGAGTTGTCCGACTTTTTGTGTGGCCCTAAACGCACCAGTGGCTTAGTGGTATGCGTGTTGGTGACAGATGACAAGTTGGTTTTGGCCTGGTTTGTACGGCAGAAAATGACTAGTTTTTCGAGACAGAAGTTTTTTACTCATGTTTTTGGTGTGGTTATGGCCGAATATAAACAGTTTTGCGCAATAAAGTGATCGATATAATTCCTGTCCTCGAAGCATCTTGATGGACGTTACAATAATTGAACGGTGTTCAATTGAACGGTGTTGACGAACACCGTTAGGGCCGCTTGTTGTCACTGTCACTCAGAGTTGCATTGCAAAATTACACAGAATAAATGTGTTTATTTTGTTTAAAATTCAGATGGGATTTGATTTGGTGCGCGGCATATATTTGCTGTGCGCAGAGGACGCTTGAGCAGTGCGCAATTGCGCAGGCGCGACCCTTAGAGGGAACGTTGGTCACAATTCAGTTCATTTTCGGTACAGTAAGAAAACAACAAAATATAAATTTTTGGGTTATTTATTTACCAAATTTGCAAAATCTTCCACCAAAAATATTTTTCTTAGTGGAATATTTGATGTGAAGTAATGGGAACCTTGGATAGGTCAATAATTCATAATAACATTGATTTTGATTCAATATTATGTTTTGAGCAATGACAGTTTGAAAGAAAAAAAAACGGCTTTGTTTTATTAGTCAACATTGCAACTTTTTCTAAATTACATTTCACCTTTAAGCTTTTTTATTTCACTTTTGTTATTTTTTTGTTTATTTTAATAAATGGCCTCCGGGGCACACTTTTGACACCCCTGCTATAGATAATAAAAAATGTAATCTGATAAATCTATGGATAAAAAGCAGAGCCTGGCGACGCAAGCGCGTTTATCATAACTCTCTCTCTCTCTCTCTGTCTCTGCCCCTCTGCACGCACAATTTGTTTTGTTTTTAACCCCTTCTTAACCCTGAACGTACATTGAAAATACACGCAACCCTAACTCAAAATGCCGGACATTTGAGGCATTTAAGAAACTCCGCCCTGACAGCTCCGCAAAAGAGGACATGTCCGGTGAAAAGAGGACGTATGGTCAGTCTATCGTAGCCTGTTAGCTGCTAGCATGCAGTGTGTTGTGCCTCGGTGTGCATTGTTTACACAACGTGAATACGCTACTTAATATGTCCGTGTGGAAACTCGTTCGGTACACCTCCGAACCGAACCGGAACCCCATACCGAAACGGTTCAATACAAATACACGTACCGTTACACCCCTACTATGTCATAATAGTCTTTCAAAGCCAGGTGGCATATGGTCCTTCAGTCGGCGTGGTACACACACATACAGTTTCCCTTAAGGGTGTTTTCTTTTAAAGTGTTGCCTCTTATCAAACGCTTCCTCATCAGTCCTGTGGCTTTACGTTTGCTGCGGTCGCTGCTATTAACACTTGGTCTTGGCTTAGCAACACATGCATCTTTGTACTGCTTTCATTATTCTACACCAGTGTTTTTCAACCTTTTTTGAGCCATGGCACATTTTTTTGCATCAAAAAGGCACACCACCAGCAGAAATCATTAAAAAAAACGAAACTCGGTTGACAGTAAAAAGTCGTCGTCGCAATTGTTGGATATGACTTTAAACCATAACCAAGCATGCATCAATCTAGCTCTTGTCTCAAAGTAGGTGTACTGTCACCACCTGTCACATCACGCCGTGACTTATTTTGGCCTTTTTGCTGTTTTCCTGTGTGTAGTGTTTTAGCTCTTGTCTTGCGCTCCTATTTTGGTGGCTTTTTCTCTTTTTTTGGTATTTTCCTGTTGCAGTTTCATGTCTTCCTTTGAGCGATATTTCCCGCATCTACCTTGTTTCAGCGATCGAGAACATTTCAGTTGTTTTTATCCTTCTTTGTGGGGACATTGTTGATTGTCATGTCATGTTCGGATGTACATTGTGGACGCCGTCTTTGCTCCACAGCAAGTCTTTGCTGTCGTCCAGCATTATGTCTTTGTTTACTTTGTAGCCAGTTCAGTTTTAGTTCCGTTCTGCATAGCCTTCCCTAAGCTTCAATGCCTTTTCTTAGGGGCACTCACCTTTTTGTTTATTTTTGGTTAAAGCATTAGACACCTTTTTACCTGCACCCTGCCTCCCGCTGTTTCCGACATCTACAAAGCAATTAGCTACCGGCTGCCACCTACTGACATAGAAGAGTATTACACGGTTACTCTGCCGAGCTCTAGACAGCACCGACACTCAACAACAACACATCATTTGCAGACTATAATTACTGGTTTGCAAAAAAAACATTTTAACCCATCCATCCATCCATTTTCTACCGCTTGTCCCTTTTTGGCCCCAAGTAGGTGAATTTACATAATCTCCCACGGCACACCAGACTGTATCTCACAGTGGTTGAAAAACACTGATCTACACGATAGTAAATTTAAACATTAATTTATCAGATTTGACTGCGTTGACGCTCGTATTTAAGCCTTCCCGTTTAACTTCTGCAGAACACCTTTTGCAAACTGAGTGACATGTCTTCTTCTGACATGCTGAAGACAGCCCACACTGGTGACTGATGTACCATGGCATCACAAATATGCAATCATACTGTAAACAAACAAGGCGATGATAAGCCTTTATCATTATCGGCTCATTTTAGCAGTTGATTTGTCATAATTGCCGTCATCGGTCGATAATCATCGACCGCCGATAATATCTTGCATCCTTGATTTATTGATGACATCGCTTCAAGGTGATCAAATGGTTCTGGTGTATTCACTTTGAAATGGTTTCATTAAAAGCAGATGGCCTCAGCGCCTATCAAACATTGTCGTCTAAAGAGTGACCATCTGTTTTTTTTTGACCATTTGTTACTTTTCACAGCTCGTGATCTGTCTCGTGTCCTCGCTATTAATAAGATCTGGAAGAAGAAGGGATTTCTCGGCCTTTCGGTCATGGGGAACATCAAGTGCTGCATGGTCGTCATTCACACGCTGATAAAAGGATGCATGCGTGAACTCTGGTTTAGAAGGCTTCAAAACATGCAGGAACAAAGCTACATCACATTTGTAATTTATGTCTGTTATCAAGGGTGTTTAAAGTGCAGCACATGGGGCCAGGGAGTGGGGGGGGGGGGGGGGGGGGGTCATTTGCGCAACACCGCTTCGAAGAATACAATTACGGAACAAAAGCGAGGAAAAAAAGTGCAAAAAGGCATAATGTAAGGAAAAAAAGTTGAAATGTTGATTCTAATAACTGACATCCTTTTTCTTTGAATATACAGTATACTAGGATACTTGGGTTCCGCCTTTCTTTTATAAACTAAACATTTGTAAAATGGTCCTGCATTACATACTATACATTACCTTTTGCACTATATTAATTTATATTATTATTGTCAACTTTGCACTTTTTAAAAAAATTTTTTATGTCATTGCCTGAAATAAATAAATAAATGAAAAAAAAAAATTAATGAAAATGGTCTTCCATATTGTTTGGCTTTTTTTCCCCCTCTGGTATGCGACCCTAAGCTTTAACTACTGTGTCTTATTTTGATTAGACACATGAATACAAAAGCAGAAATAATGTATATTTAATTAACCTGTTGCAGACACTCAAAAATATCAACGCAAAACACATTTTCTAGTGAATAATAACAGTTTTTGCACGTAGTAAACAACATGAAATACATTAAAACAGGGGTGTCAAACATATGGCCCGAAGGGCGGATCAGGCCTGCGAACAGGTTTAATCCGGCCCACGGAATGAGTTTTCCAAGTATAAACACATTTTTGAATGAAAGAAACTGCTGTTCTAAATGTGTCAACTAGATGGCGCAACAGCAATTATGTGTATCTTTGTAGATGATGCTACATATGTACAAAATAAACCACATGATAGTACATCAATCGAGGAAAATGGCAAACTACATAAATAACATCCTGTAATTTGATTTTGATATAATTGTTTTTATATATTGATAGATTGAAAATTAACACCAATGAGTTGACTGATGAACATTATCACATCATTTATTCAGAAAACATAAATAGACAAATAAAGATAAAATAATATTAACCGCGACGTGTAAGTGTAAAAAAAAATAAATCCAACAACAATAAGATTTGTACATTTTCAGAATGTGCTCATTCTATTTTTAAACAAAGAAAACAATCAAGTTGACTTTATTTTTTAGTTATGGTGCCGTGATTTTACCAGGTGCAGGTAAGACTGTGATTTATTCTCATAAATCAGGCAGGGAATGCAGATAAATAAAACAAGCGTGCCGATAGCACGGGAAGCAAAGCTAAGGAAAAGGCTAGCGTGAAAGCTTAGCATGTAAACAGGCATAGGAATCAAAAAGGAAAATGATTGTGATGAAAAACAGGAATAAGTACCGTAATTTCCGGACTATAAGCCGCTACTTTTTCCCCTCGTTCTGGTCCCTGCGGCTTATACAAGGGTGCGGCTTATTTACGGCCTGTTCTTCTCCGACACCGACGAAGAGGATTTCGGTGGTTTTAGTACGCAGGAGGAAGACGATGACACAATGATTAAAGACTGACTTTTCATATACCGGTAGGCTGGTTATTTTGATAACGTACAGGCGAGCACTTTGTATTACTTTGCACCGTTATATTATTTGTACTCTGCACGAATGCTGTTCGCCATGTCAAAGATGTGAAAGTTTGATTGAAAGATTTATTGTTAATAAATGGGACGCTTTGCGTTCCCAAACAGTCATCTCTGTCCCGACAATCCCCTCCGTGGTAGCAGGAACCCCTATATACTACGGTAATTACACATCAAAACCCTGCGGCTTATAGTCGGGTGCGGCTTATATATGGAGCAATCTGTATTTTCCCCTAAATTTAGCTGGTGCGGCTTATAGTCAGGTGCGGCTTATAGTCCGGAAATTACGGTAGCTCTGATTAGTGCCCGGAAGCAGGTGAGTGTCCCGAACACTAATCCGAGGCAGGTGAAACTCATCAGCACCCATGGCAACCAAAACACAAACGCAGGGGTGCCCAAAACAGAACTGAGGGAGTCAAACTAACTGAACAAAACATGACCCGGGCAACGGATCATACCACTAAGTCCAGCAACAATGGCTACCTGGCACCCACAATGCATTGCGAAATCACATTCCCCATTTCGAGATCTATTAGTATTATTGAAAAAGTAAACTGAAAAAGTGATCACTTACTTTTCCAACTTGGAGCCTTGTTAAAAAAAAAGACCGCCCATAAAACGGCGAAGATGGTCTGTAATATATTAGGACCAAAGAACCACCATTACATGTGATGTAGACCACAAGGAAGTGTTTTACATTTAGCAAACAAAATCATAATATGACCCCTTTAAGTAACCAGTAGGGTTGTACGGTATACCCGTATTAGTATAGTGCCGCAATACTAATGAATCATATTCGGTACTATACCGCCTCTGACAAGTACCGGTTTACAAGCAGACGAGCATGTTCGGCGGCACACAATCACAGAGTACTTACAAGCAGACACAGTGTGTAGACAGAAAAAGGAGAAAGGACGCATTTTGGCTTAAAAACTAACGATAAAGGTGAAGTTATAACACTGAAACGCCCACCGGAAGAGGTGCTTTAAGACATGGCTAGCTAGCTAGTCCAGCCCCAGTCGGCAGTGTTTTAGCTACTTCTAAATCACTAATCCTCGCCTCCATGGTGACAAATAAAGTAAGTTTCTTACAAGTATCATCCCTGCAGGACGAGGAATAGCTAAACATGCTTCACTACACACCGTAGCTCACCGGCATCAAAATGTAAAGAGACGCCATTGGTGGATCTACACCTAACATCCACTGTAATGATACCAAGTACAGCAGCGTATCTAGTCGATACTCCTATTATTATGTCGATATTTTTTGGCATCACAAGATCTTCTTTCATTTTTTTTTCATTTATATTATGTTTATGAACTCGGGAAATATGTCCCTGGATCCTGTAACTACTTGGTATCGGATTGATACCCAAATTTGTGGCATCATCCAAAACTAATTTAAAGTATTAAAACAACAGAAGAAGTGATTATTACATTTTAACAGAAGTGTAGATAGAACATGTTAAAATAAAAAGTAAGGAGATATTAACAGTAAATGAACAAGTAGATTAATAATTCATTTTCTACCACTTGTCCTTTATAATGTTGACTGTGGGGAGGCATGGCCGGCAGACCGACAGCGAGGCAGGGCACGCCGGGGCCAACTCCAAGATGGCAGTGGGAGGCACGGCGCGCCGAGATCGACGCCATAATGAACCTCAGGTGCGTGGATCGCCCGGCTGGGCACAATTGTGTAATCCCCCCTCAGTGGGTAAAAGGGCGGCAGCCGAGAACGAGGGGAGAGAAGGAGTTGGAGAGCCAGCAACGGATGCAGCGCGGAAGAGAGCGAGAGGCAGGCGGAGACGACGAGGGCGGCTGAAAAGCAACCGGAAGAGTGAGCAGTGGGAAGAGGAAGGAGCTGAAAAGCGACCCAACCTGCACTGACGTTTTATTGAAATAATAAAACAAAGTCAAAACTGCTCCAGTCATGTCAGTCCTTGGTGGTCCATGGAACCCCGACAGTGAGAGATGACAAAATGACACAATATGTTACTGCATATGTCAGCAGACTAAATGAGGAGTCTTTGTTTGTTTACTTACTAATAAAGGACAAGTTGTCTTGTATGTTCACTATTTTATTTAAGGGCAAACTTGCAATAAGAAACATATGATTGATGTACTCTAAGATTTTTTGTTAAACTAAAGCCAATAATAAACCATTTTTTGTGGTCCCCCTTATTTAGAAAAGTACCGAAAGGTACCGGTACCAAAATAATGGTATCGGGACAACACTAGTAACCAGTCCAACATAGTACTACAATAGGCCCCACAAAAAGTTCTCAAGGATTGGAAATGTTGTGTATTTGGAAAAATAAAGTACAAATGCGACAAAACTGACATTAAACACAGACACGCAGGACTAAATGTTTGGCCACACAAAGGACCTCTTTCTCCACGGCATGAAACAATAAAGAGTGGCAGGCAGCGCACATGATGGGTGGAGGCGTGACACAAACACGCGGCTCATATGAGCGCCCTCAAGCCTGCACACGCATCACCATGCCACATGCTCCCGACACAGACCCATTTTCATCCGGTTCCAGGCTCCTGGTATGTCCTTCTTCCACATCAACGTTGAAGGTAGGCTTCCATTATCGGACATGTCCTATGTCAAAAATGTGCTGACTGTAGCGTTTTATCATTGTCCTGGAATGGGCAATTTGAGAGAAATAGTCCTTTAAATAGTTGTTATGTGTGTCCATTCTTTATCCAAGGACATGCTTTGGATAAACACTTTTGGTATTTTTTTCCGGAGTCTGTTTCTTCTAGTCTGCTCGTTTCATTCTCTCAATCACAACCCTGTAAAACACAGTTCTAACGTAGCAAAACTGTAGAGTTTGATAGATATTTATTAATGATGCTAGATATAAAAGGTCCATATCACAGCTTAGTTATAGGTGTTGACAGCAAATTGGTGAAATATCTAATCATCTAACCTTTTAATACCGAATTAATTTTATTTTAAAAAAATGCATAAGGCCGAAACAAAACTAGTCGCAGGCCACTCTTAAGCTTTATGGTCTTATTCTGGGATTGCTCAATATGAAAAAAAAAACCAGTGTGGTGGAGTTGATGAGTTGAAAAAAAAGTACTTCAACCATCTGAGGACTTTTTTGATTATCTTCAAAGCCAAGCAGGGCAAGTCATTGAAGGGCATAAACATTTATATATATATATATATATATATATATATATATATATATATATATATATATATATATATATATATATATATATATATATATATATATATATATATATATATATTTTAAATTTATTTATTTATTTATTTTAATTGTTATTATTATTTATATATATATATATATATATATATATATATATATATATATATATATATATATATATATATATATATATATATATATATATATATATAAATATATATATATATATATATATATATATATATATATATATTTATTTTTATTTTTTAGTTGTTTTTTTTCTTTATTTGCTCGAATCTCTCATTTAACTTCAACTCTACACAAAAATACCAAACATGTAAAGTTTGTTATTTATTTAATTTTAACTACCGTATTTTTCGGAGTATAAGTTGCACCGGCCGAAAATGCATAATGAAGAAGGAAAAAAACATACACTACCGTTCAAAAGTTTGGGGTCACCCAAACAATTTTGTGGAATAGCCTTCATTTCTAAGAACAAGAATAGACTGTCGAGTTTCAGATGAAAGTTCTCTTTTTCTGGCCATTTTGAGCGTTTAATTGACCCCACAAATGTGATGCTCCAGAAACTCAATCTGCTCAAAGGAAGGTCAGTTTTGTAGCTTCTGTAACGAGCTAAACTGTTTTCAGATGTGTGAACATGATTGCACAAGGGTTTTCTAATCATCAATTAGCCTTCTGAGCCAATGAGCAAACACATTGTACCATTAGAACACTGGAGTGATAGTTGCTGGAAATGGGCCTCTATACACCTACACTACCGTTCAAAAGTTTGGGGTCACATTGAAATGTCCTTATTTTTGAAGGAAAAGCACTGTACTTGTCAATGAAGATAACTTTAAACTAGTCGTAACTTTAAAGAAATACACTCTATACATTGCTAATGTGGTAAATGACTATTCTAGCTGCAAATTTCTGGTTTTTGGTGCAATATCTACATAGGTGTATAGAGGCCCATTTCCAGCAACTATCACTCCAGTGTTCTAATGGTACAATGTGTTTGCTCATTGGCTCAGAAGGCTAATTGATGATTAGAAAACCCTTGTGCAATCATGTTCACACATCTGAAAACAGTTTAGCTCGTTACAGAAGCTACAAAACTAAAATACTAAAAAAGTTAAAATATCCCCGTTTAAATTTTTTAATTTAAACGGGGATAGCAGATCCATTCTATATGTCATACTTGATCATTTCGCGATATTGCCATATTTTTGCTGAAAGGATTTAGTAGAGAACATCAAAGATAAAGTTCGCAACTTTTGGTCGCTGATTAAAAAAAGCCTTGCCTGTACCGGAAGTAGTGTGACGTCACAGGTTGAAAGGCTCCTCACATTTCCCCATTGTTTACACCAGCAGCGAGAGCGATTCGGACCGAGAAAGTGACGATTACCCCATTAATTTGAGCGAGGATGAAAGATTTGTGGATGAGGAACGTGAGAGTGAAGGATTAGAGTGCAGTGCAGGACGTATCTTTTTTCGCTCTGACCGTAACTTAGGTACAAGCTGGCTCATTGGATTCCACACTCTCTCCTTTTTCTATTGTGGATCACGGATTTGTATTTTAAACCACCTCGGATACTATATCCTCTTGCAAATGAGAGTCGAGAACGCGAAATGGACATTCACAGTGACTTTTATCTCCACGACAATACATCGGCGAAGCACTTTAGCTACGGAGCTAATGTGATAGCATCGGGCTTAACTGCAGATAGAAACAAAAGAAATAAACCCCTGACTGGAAGGATAGACAGAAAATCAACAATACTATTAAACCATGGACCTGTAATCACACGGTTAATTCTTTCCAGCCTGGCGAAGCTTAACAATGCTGTTGCTAACAACACCATTGAAGCTAACTTAGCTACGGGACCTCACAGAGCTATGCTAAAAACATTAGCTATCCACCTACGCCAGCCAGCCCTCATCTGCTCATCAACACCCGTGCTCACCTGCGTTCCAGCGATTGACGGAGCGACGAAGGACTTCACCCGATCATCGATGCGGTTGGCGGCTAGCATCGGATAGCGCGTCTGCTATCCAAGTCAAAGTCCTCCTGGTTGTGTTGCTGCAGCCAGCCGCTAATACACCGATCCCACCTACAACTTTCTTCTTTGCAGTCTTCATTGTTCATTAAACAAATTGCAAAAGATTCCCCAACACAGATGTCCAGAATACTGTGGAAAAAGCATGTATAATGGATTAGTAACGCAACAAAAATGATGGCTCCAAACGTCAGCCTATGTCTCTGAGGGTTTATAAATAAAGAAAAATGAAAAAGAAAAACCTCCTTCTCACTGCCTGGGAATGGAACCAGCAACCACAAATTAGAAATCGTAGGTTCTAGCCAATGAGACTCCGCAAGGCTCAGTTTTGAGGCCATTGTTGTTTATT
Source organism: Entelurus aequoreus (assembly GCF_033978785.1). Classification (NCBI taxonomy): domain Eukaryota; kingdom Metazoa; phylum Chordata; class Actinopteri; order Syngnathiformes; family Syngnathidae; genus Entelurus; species Entelurus aequoreus. Next base: position 92,681,078 of record NC_084731.1, on the reverse strand, counting down.
TTGTGTCAACATGTGTGACTTGTCCTGTGTTCTGATAAAGTGCATTTTATTATTAAAAACGCATTAATATATGTTAATTTCTAATCGATTTATTGGAGGAAAAAAACCCAAAACACAGGGATTTTTGTCCCAGGTAGTGAGTTTCAAACATAGCCTTTCTTGTAGCTGGCAATTGTACAAGCCATGACGTCACAATTCATAATGTTTTCTTTGCCTCTCTTGCAGCCATGCGGACATGAAAATGAAAGGTGTGCAGGTGTGATGGTAAGAAACTATTCTGCTGTTGTCCATGTTGATTTTCATCACTTGACTAGTGATGGCTTTCATGCGTGACATCAACACTATAATTGCAGTGCAACCAGTGGGCTGCTTCCTGGGATTATTAGTCTGTTAAATGACTTTGACTAAGTAGGCATGCAATAAGGAAACACCTAGACACCTTTCTAATATGGTGACTCACAGGCCGTGCAGAATTTTGCTGAATCGTATATGAATGAACCTCAAAGCTTGAACACTATTGATTGGTTGACCTATGAATTGTTTGGTATAATATTATACAAACATTCCATATCATTTAATTTGGCCCACCACAACATTTAAAGTGGTCCATCACATCATTTAAAGGTGCTGTTTTCAACTTTCTCCTGATACAATTTTTCAGCCTATGTTACCATTAGTGCTTTAACAGAATCAATCAATCAATCAATCAATCAATCAATCAATGTGTTACGATCGGGTCACATGATGATGCAGGGTTTGTTCTCCCAGGATGCAAAATACTTGATTTTACAGTAAAATAACATAGAACAGGTAGAAAACAGAAAACAAACCGACTGGATAAGGTGCCGAGTGCACCGGAAGCTAAGGCTACAACTTAGCAGAGACTATGATCGATCACGAGCAAAGGCTAGGAGACAAGCAAAAACTTACATAGCAGTCGCGTGACGCAAATAAAGAAGCAAGATGGACTGACTGGAAAAGGCAGGCTTAAATAATGTCAGTGATTGCAAACAGGTGCGCATCCAGAACACAAGCGGCAGGGGAAAATAACAAGTAGGTATGGAAACCAACTCAGAGGTGCACAAACAGGAACTATAGGAGTCCAAAACTAACAGAAAAACCCAAGTGACTCGAAAAACCCAAACAGAACATGATCCGGGCGACAGATCACAACACAATGTTTACTTATATAGCCCTAAATCACGAGTGTCTCAAAGAGCTGCACAAGCCCACATCAGGGCAAGGAAAAACTCAACCCAAAGGGACAAGGAGAAACCTTGGAGAGGACCGCAGATGTGGGGACCCCCCCTTGGGCGACCGGTGCAATGGACGTTCAGTGGATCTAACATAATATGGTAAGAGTCCAGTCCATAGTGGATCTAACATAAGAGTGAGAGTCCCGTCCATAGTGGATCTAACATAATAGTGTGAGAGTCCAGTCCACAGTGGATCTAACATAATATGGTAAGAGTCCAGTCCATAGTGAATCTAACATAATAGTGAGAGTCCAGTCCATAGTGGATCTAACATAAGAGTGAGAGTCCCGTCCATAGTGGATCTAACATAATAGTGTGAGAGTCCAGTCCATAGTGGATCTAACATAATAGTGAGAGTCCAGTCCATAGTGGATCTAACATAATAGTGAGAGTCCAGTCCATAGTGGATCTAACATAATAGTGACAGTCCAGTCCATAGTGGATCTAACATAATAGTGACAGTCCCGTCCATAGTGGATCTAACATAATAGTGAGAGTCCAGTCCATAGTGGATCTAACATAATAGTGACAGTCCTGTCCATAGTGGATCTAACATAATAGTGAGAGTCCAGTCCATAGTGGATCTAACATAATAGTGACAGTCCCGTCCATAGTGGATCTAACATAATAGTGAGAGTCCAGTCCATAGTGGATCTAACATAATAGTGAGAGTCCAGTCCATAGTGGATCTAACATAATAGTGACAGTCCAGTCCATAGTGGATCTAACATAATAGTGACAGTCCCGTCCATAGTGGATCTAACATAATAGTGAGAGTCCAGTCCATAGTGGATCTAACATAATAGTGACAGTCCTGTCCATAGTGGATCTAACATAATAGTGAGAGTCCAGTCCATAGTGGATCTAACATAATAGTGAGAGTCCAGTCCATAGTGGGGCCAGCAGGAGACCATCCCGAGCGGAGACGGGTCAGCAGCGCAGAGATGTCCCCAACCGATGCACAGGCGAGCGGTCCACCCCGGGTCCCGACTCTGGACAGCCAGCACTTCATCCATGGCCACCGTACATGTGCCCCCCCCCCCTCCTAGAAGGAGAGGGGGGCAGAAAAGAAAAGAAACGGCAGATCAACTGGTCTAAAAGGGGGGTCTATTTAAAGGCTAGAGTATACAAATGAGTTTTAAGATGGGACTTCTACTGAGGTAGCATCTCTAACTGTTACCGGGAGGGCATTCCATATTACTGGACCCCGAACAGAAAACGCTCTATAGCCCGCAGACTTTTTTTGGGCTCTGGGAGTCACTAATAAGCCGGAGTTCTATGAACGCAGATTTCTTGCCGGGACATATGGTACAATACAATCGGCAAGATAGGATGGATCTAGACCGTGTAGTATTTTATACGTAAGTAGTAAAACCTTAAAGCAGTGGTTCTTAACCTTGTTGGAGGTACCGAACCCCACCAGTTTTCTATGCGCATTCACCGAACCCTTCTTTAGTGAAAAATAAAATGTTTTTTTTCAAATTCAAGACAAAGTTATATGTTTTTGGTAACACTTTAGTATGGGGAACATATTCTAAATAACAAAGACTTAATTTAGAGTTATTTGGTTAGGGTTAGGGTTAGAGGGTTAGGGTTATAAGGCCATGTCAAATAAGGCATTAATAAGTACTTAATAATGACTAGTTAAAGGCCTACTGAAAGCCACTACTACCGACCACGCAGTCTGATAGTTTATATATCAATGATGAAATCTTGACATTGCAACACATGCCAATACGGCCGGGTTAACTTATAAAGTGCAATTTTAAATTTCCCGGGAAACTTCCGGTTGAAAACGTCTATGTATGATGATGTTTGCGCGTGACGTCAATGGTTGAAACGGAAGTATTCGGACACATTGTATCACAATACAAACAGCTCTGTTTTCATCGCAAAATTCCACAGTATTCTGGACATCTGTGTTGGTGAATCTTTTGCAATTTGATTAATGAACAATGGAGACTGCAAAGAAGAAAGCTGTAGGTGGGATCGGTGTATTAGCAGCTGGCTGCAGCAACACAACCAGGAGGACTTTGACTTGGATAGCAGACGCGCTATCCGACGCTAGCCGCCGACTGCATCGATGATCGGGTGAAGTCCTTCGTGGCGCCGTCGATCGCTGGAACGCAGGTGAGCACGGGTGTTGATGAGCAGATGAGGGCTGGCGTAGGTGGAGCGCTAATGTTTTTATCATAGCTCTAACAAGGTCCCGTAGCTAAGTTAGCTTCAATGGCATCGTTAGCAACAGCATTGCTAGGCTCCGACAGGCGGCACAGCATTAACCGTGTAGTTACAGGTCCAGTGTTTGGTTCGGTGTCTCCTGATAGTAGTATTGTTGATCTTCTGTCTATCCTTCCAGTCAGGGGCTTATTTCTTTTGTTTCTATCTGCATTTAAGCACGATGCTATCACGTTAGCTCCGTAGCTAAAGTGCTTCACCGATGTATTGTCGTGGAGATAAAAGTCACTGTGAATGTCCATTTCGCGTTCTCGACTCTCATTTTCAAGAGGATATAGTATCCGAGGTGGTTTAAAATACAAATCTGTGATAAACAATAGAAAAAGGAGAGAGTGTGGAATCCAATGAGCCCTTGTACCTAAGCTACGGTCAGAGCGAAAAAAGATACGTCCTGCACTGCACTCTAGTCCTTCACTCTCACGTTCCTCATCCACGAATCTTTCATCCTCGCTCAAATTAATGGGGTAATCGTCGCTTTCTCGGTCCGAATCGCTCTCGCTGCTGGTGTAAACAATGGGGAAATGTGAGGAGCCCTTCAACCTGCGACGTCACGCTACTTCCGGTACAGGCAAGGCTTTTTTTTTATCAGCGACCAAAAGTTGCGAACTTTATCGTCGATGTTCTCTACTAAATCCTTTCAGCAAAAATATGGCAATATCGCGAAATGATCAAGTATGACACATAGAATGGATCTGCTATCCCCGTTTAAATAAAAATTTTTTATTTCAGTAGGCCTTTAAGAGCCAATATGTTACTAATTTGCATGTTAATAAGCAACTAATTAATGGTGAATATGTTCCCCATACTAAAGTGTTACCATGTTTTTTTACTGGTGCACAAAATGAAGCATGCATGAACATCACCTTGTTCAAAGAACAAAACCAACACAGTGCATAAACTCACAACAAATTACACACCTGCAAATCAGTCTGACTTCTGCTGTTGCCGTATCCGTAATACGCAGATAGAGAGAAGTTTTTATTTACACGATGAGTCGGGTGTGTTTTGACCTCCACCGAACCCCTAGGGTTCGATCGAACCCAGGTTAAGAACCACTGCCTTAAAGTCACATCTTAAGTGCACAGGAAGCCAGTGCAGGTGAGCCAGTATAGGCCTAATACAGGGGTGTCCAAAGTGTGGCCCGGGGGCCATTTGCGGCCCGCAGCTCATGTTTTACCGGCCCGCGGCACATCATTCTAAAAATACTAAACCTTTTTTTTTTTAAAAACATTAAAATGTGGAATAAAAGAGCAAATAGGTGAAATGCAACGAGAAAAAAAGTTGCATTGTTGACTCTAAAAACACAATTTTTAAAAATAATTTTTCAAAAAATAATGAGTCAAAATCAATGTTGCTATGAATTATTGACTGATTTAAGGACAAAAATGACACAAATACAACAAACAAAAAAAACACGAAAAATATGAAAATTTTAAAAAATACATACAAATTATATGCTAATACTAATTATACTAATTATTATATTGATTGTTATTATAAATATACTATATTAATTACACTATATATTATCTGAAGCTGATATAGAGATTTAAGTATTGAATGTAAAAAAATTAAATAAAAAAAAGGCATGACCATTTTATGAGTGGGGCACTTTTGGATCCCCAAAGATTTTAGTGGAATTAAAAAACACCTCTCTCTGTTAAAATAATAATAATAAATTCAAATCAATTTTGCTATGAATTATTGACCTATTTAGGGATCAAATTACTTCACATCAAATATTCCACTTTGAAAATCTTTTTGGGAAAAATATTGTATATTTTGTATTTTTGCCCCCCAAAATTTGGTGACTTATTTTTAACCTTTTTTAAGACTGAAACCCTTCTTGGTCCCTAGGACCTAACTTGAGTGAGCCCCAAAGGTTAAAAAAAAAGTGTATATTGTATTGGTTTTGAAAATGAAGAAAATATCAAGACGGCCCCCGTGTGCTTTGATTTTTCAGTGTGCGGCCCTCAGTGGAAAAAGTTTGGACACCCCTGGCCTAATATGATCAAACTCAAAGTTGTGCTCTTTTGCCTCCTCAGCGGATGTAAAAAATCTGCAGCCGCACTTCAGCCATGACCTCCAAGACGCCCCTGTTCAAGGTCGTTCTCTTGGGCGACGGCGGCGTGGGAAAATCGTCCCTCATGAACCGCTTCGTCACCGACAAGTTCGACTCCCACCTCTTCCACACCATCGGCGTGGAGTTCCTCAACAAGGAGCTGGACGTGGACGGCCAGAGTGTCAGGCTGCAGATCTGGGACACGGCGGGACAGGAGCGCTTCCGCAGCCTGCGCACGCCGTTCTACCGCGGCTCCGACTGCTGCATGCTCACCTTCAGCGTGGACGACGCGCAGAGTTTCTGCAACGTGGTCAACTGGAAGAAAGAGTTCACCTTCTACGCCGACCTCCAGGAGCCCGACAAGTTCCCCTTCGTGGTGCTGGGCAACAAGGTGGACACGACCGGGCGACAGGTGTCAGGGGAGGACGCGCGGCGGTGGTGCCGCGACAACGGCGGGCTTCTCTACTTCGAGACAAGCGCCAAGGATGCTACCAACGTGGCGTCGGCCTTTGAAGAGGCAGTTCGTCTGGTTCTCAGGCAGGATGAGCGACCTGACCACCTCATCCACACCAACACGGTGGACCTGAAGAAGAGGAGTTACTCCGATTCCAGCTGCTGCTGAACTGCACTTTTGTCCACCGAAAGTTACATAAATCCATTCACAATCATAATGTTGCAACGGGTTGGAGCAGGGGTGTCAAACTCATTTTAGATGGGGGGCCACATGGAGAAAAATCCTACTCCCAAGTGGGCCGGACTGCTAAAATCACGGCACGATAACTTAAAAATAAAGACAACTTCAGATGGTTTTCTTTGTTTAAAATTAGAACAAGCACATTCTGAAAATGTACAAATCATAATGGTCCGTGTACCTTCCGTTCATTCTATTTCCAATTCCGAATTGCTAAATTAGGTCCGTTTTTCGATTTTTACTATACAATGGCAGATTTTAAAACAAACAAAAAGGACTTGATTTTCATTAAAATGTTGCCATAAAATTGGATTTTGTGCTGTTTTCCTTTTATGGATTTTTATTTTTCCAGATAAACACAAAAATCGAAAAAAATTTGCAAAAATGCGTGTTCATCTGTGTGATGACAAATTGAACAGGAAGCAGTATTTTAGCCTTTCGGGTCTGTGTACCTTCATCAGGAGTCCTATTGAGTCCTACATCTAAAAAAAGTGTCATTAAATAGTTGTCCAACTTTTGTTTCAGAACGGAAAATAGAAAAATGGTCAGAAAGGAGTTTCTTAGGACTCCTGCTGATCAAAGATGTTACCGTTATGCTAAAAACGAAAATAAAATTAAAATCCTTCCGCTCATTCTATTTTCAATTCTGAAACGCAAATCAAAAAATAAAATCAGGGCCGTTTTTCGATTTTTATCTTATATGGCAGATTTGAAAACAAACAAAAAGGGGGTGATTTTCATTAAAATATTGCCATAAAATTGGATTTTGTGCTGTTTTCCTTCTATGGATTTTTATTTTTCCAGATAAACACAAAAATCGAAAAAAATGTGCAAAAATGCATGTTCATCTGTGTGATGACAAATTGAACCGGAAGCAGTATTATATCCCTTTCGGGTCCGTGTACCTTCCGTTCATTCTATGTCCAATTCTTAAATGCAAATAAAAAACAAATCCTTCCGTTCCTTCTATTTCCAATTCTGAATTGCTAATCAAAAAGTAAAATCAGGGCCGTTTTTCGATTTTTACTATATATGGCAGATTTAAAACAAACAAAAAAGGGGTTGATTTTCATTAAAATATTGCCATAAAATTGGATTTTGTGCTGTTTTCCTTTTATGGATTTTTATTTTTCCAGATAAACACAAAAATCGGGGGAAAAAATGCAAAAATGTGCACTGCAAAAAGTCAGTGTTCAAAGACAAGAAAAAAATTTAAAAAAATTAGGGGTATTTAATTTGAACTAAGCAAAATTATCTGCCAAGAAAACAAGATAATTCGGCTTGTCAAGACTTTCCAAAACAAGTAAAATTAGCTAACCTCAATGAACCCAAAAATACCTTAAAATAAGTATATTCTCACTAAAAACAAGTGCAGTTTTCTTGGTAGAAAAAAAAAAAAAGAGACCTTTTTGCTCAATATGTGAAAAATATTCTTAAATTAAGTAAATGCTAGTGCCATTATCTTGACATAATGATATGCGCTTGGCATCATGATTTTTTTTTTCATGCTTGAAGTAAGAAATTATTACTTTAAAAAAGTAGTTTTATACTTGTGAGTGTTGATGACACAGCTTTGCAACACTTGATATTCTAGTTTCAAGCATGTTTTACTCAATATAGGTCATCAAATCTCAGCAACAAGCTGTAATATCTTACTGAGATCATTTAGGACCAAAACACTTAAAACAAGTAAAACACTCTAACATAAAATCTGCTTAGTGAGAAGAATTATCTTATCAGACAGAAAATAAGAAAATATCACCCTTATTTGAGATATTTCATCTTACTTAGATTTCAGTTTTTGCAGTGCGTGTTTATCTGTGTGATGACAAATTGCAAAAAAGCAGTATTTTAGCCTTTCGGGTCCGTGTTCATTGTATGTCCAATTCTTAAATGCAAATAAAAAACAAATCCTTCCGTTCATTCTATTTCCAATTCTGAATTGCTAATCAAAAACTACAATTAGGGCCGTTTTTTGATTTTTACTGGCAGATTTTAAAACAAACAAAAAGGGGTTGATTTTCATCAAAATATTGCCATAAAATCTGATTTTGTGCTGTTTTCCTTTTATGGATTTTTATTTTTTCCAGATAAACACAAAAATCGAAAGAAAAATGCAAAAATACGTGTTTATCTGTGCGATGACAAATTGAACCGGAAGCAGTATTTTAGCCTTTCGGGTCCGTGTACCTTCCGTTCTAAAAAACAAATCCTTCCGTTCATTATATTTTCAATTCTGAAACGCAAATCAAAAAATATAATCAGTGCCGTTTTTCGATTTTTATTTTATATGGCAGATTTCAAAACAAATGTAACCTATTTTTATTAGCTTTCCTCTTTGTGATGTTAAGTTCCTGTTATACGCTGTTATACAGTATATGCCGTGAGCTCTTATTTTGAAGGCGCTAAGAGCGGAAGTGATGACACGTTGTAATGTAACCGAGGGTTAATAAATGTCGCCTGTACTGTATGAAACTACAAAATAACAAACACGGAGGCCCCAGTTTTACACGAGGACCACTTTATTTACCTTCTTTCCAAACCCTCCGCTCCACTACAACGTGCCATCACTTCCGCTCTTAGCGCCTTCAAAATAAGAGCTCACGGCATATACTGTATAACAGCGTATAACAGGAACTTAACAGCACGAAGAGGAAAGCCCATAAAAATAGGTTACACAAACAAAAAAGGGTTGATTTTCATTAAAATATTTGTGCTGTTTTCCTTTTATGGATTTGAAATGAGCATATCCCGGCTGAGCTACCGTTATCAGTTATAAAGGTATTCGAAAACAACATGATTTATTAGTAATGCCTTTCGACATATCAGTGCCATTTAATGATGACTTGACATGAAATGATTGCATATGGCACTTTTAAAAGAAATCAGACAGCAGCTCAGAACCTTTTTCACTTACTGCCATATTCTGGATAACACAATTAATGACCACACTGAAAAAGGATCCAAGATGGCGCCGTGAACGGTCTTACATGCGGGAGCAGCATCTAAAAAAAGAACATAATCCTGTGAAAACGGCTCGTATATGATTTAAAAGAGACTTAGTAGTTTCCCTATAATATTTAGTTAATTTTGTGTTTCATTTGGCTGGACTTAACGACTGCTCCTTTGAACTATGTCGACGTCTTCTGGCACGAAAAGGAAAGGTGTGGCGAAGAAAATGGCGGAAAATGCTACAACTTCAAACCCGCTATTTGGGAACTGCCATGACTATAGGTGAGGGCCGACATCCGGGAAACTGAGCTACATACGGGTTCTTCGAGCCATAGCAACCAGACTGGCGTTGAAAACAAACCGTTGCCATTACTCTTTAACCTGTCGACCTACGCTGGTTAAACCCGTCATTCTGCCTCCAAAATGCCGAAAAACGGTGTTGTTTTTGGTTGTGCTAACCACAACTGGAAACAGGGAAAACAAAGGTTGTATTTTGTTCTGCCAAAGCGTGATAAAAGCCCACAGAGACAAATGGCTCGCAGCTTTACACCGGGAAAACGAGGACGGTTCTCACTGGAGTCCCCCAAAGTCCCGGGTCGTGTGTTCGGATCACTTCGTTTCTGGTAAATATAAGGAACAAAAATCCACCTTCTTAACCACAACTTGGCTATACCGTCCGTGCTAACGTTGTACTTGTTGAATTTGTACCTTATAACGTTCGACAGCTGAAGTTGTTGTTGTACAAAAATAACATGCGGTATATACTATATAGTCTATAGCCTAGCTAGCTATTTTCGAAAACCGGTTTCGTTTAAATTTGCACTTAACAGTTGGGTTTTTAAAAACCAATAAACCCTATAATTTGCATGTTGCCATTTAATTAACTTTTCAAGACAGTCGCAAAATGCTGTCTGCAAGACCTTTCAACATATATTTTGTACATTATTCGCCTGCTGTACTGCGCCTTCATAAGGCTACAACTTACAAGGACCAGGCTACTAGGGGTCAGTCTGCTTTCTTTTGGAGTTTTTTGCCAGACATTCCAGTATTATTTACCCGTAATCTTGGTATTACTTTCCTTATTAGGTTATTTTGCCACCTCCCCCTTCTCTGTTTAAACTCTCCTTTGTTGTACTTAAACAATACATGTAGCCTTCAAATCTCTCAATATTTTATACACTAACACTTGATCTTGTTGTTGATAACTTCCGCGTCTCTTTCTTAGTAGCGTGCAGGCTAAGCTAACTAGCAAGCTAAACTAAGCCTCGAGAAGCTTTAAAGTTCACTGAGACGAGTCTGACGCAAATAATACATTTTCGTTTTTTCACACGATATGCGAATAAGTAAAAATGTGTAAATGAAGGATTTAACGCCGACTTCCAAGCCACAACGCTCGTTAAATGCTTTTTCTGTCAATGCTGTGTTCGCTGTGAGCTGGTTTGTTTTCAACGAATTCCCGGTTGCTAGGGGATTGGTAGGCGGAAGTGACGTAGGTCCGCCCTCACCTATATCATCAATGGGGACAGCATGAGAATGCATGTCGTGAATGAAGAAGTTTTTCCTTCCCTGCCAGTAACACCGGAGAAGCCTCCCACCAAGAAAGGTAAAGATGAAATGGGCAATAGTGACATTGTTGCTACGCTATCCGCTCGGACGAGCTGAGCGCCCGCTCGGAGGCCCGCTCAGATGAGCTGAAGGAGTTGATCCAGGCCAATGCTATTCAAATTGCTAGTGGAAATGCTAAAGTGGAACAAGTTTGCAAACAAGTAAGCTAGATTATGGGGAGAGTTTCTGGGCTGGAACTGGCTGTGGAGGGGGACAAGAAGCTAATCAATGTACTTCAAGAACGCATCACAGAGATGGAGAGATATTCAAGATGATGGAACCTGAGACTGCATGGTGTGGTCGCCGAGCGTGTGGAGGACCGAGATGTACGTGAAGAGGTGATCCGAGCCTGCCAGGCTCTGCTGCCGTCTGATGCTGAACGGCTCCCGAATGTTATCGACACCGTGCACCGCGTTGGAGTGAAGAAGCCGAAAGGTAACAGGTGTGTGTTACTGCAGTTTTCCTCCCGGGTGCACAGAGCTGCAATCTGGGCCGCTGCAAAGAATTCCTCTTACCTGCGAGGCAACGGGCTGCGCTTCGCCGAGGATCTCTGTAAAGTCGACAGAGAAGCAAGAATGAAGTTATGGCCACTGGTGGATGAAGCTCGCAAGGCAGGGAAAATTGCCTACTTTGTAGGTGGTCGGGCATTTATTGAGAAAAAAGAAATCCCTCTTCCAGTTTGAAGATACACCTTTCAGACATTAACTTACTCTAGACTTTACTTTGTTAAAAGAGGATGGATAGATGAAGAGTTACAACTTACGCACCAGCCAGTTTTTTGCACTTTTCTGAATATTAATATGATGTTGTTCCCGCAGCGTCTAGTTGCTTTGTTTCTAACTCAAAGCAATTTCTAATTCTAAATCATTTTTGTTTAAGCTTGTCTTTATCTGTAGTTTCTCTCAACGCCAGGGGGTTAAGGCAGAACTTGAAGCGCAAAGCTTTATTCTTATTTCTTAAACAATGTAAAACAGATTTATGTTTTTTTACAGGAGACACACAGTATGAATGATGATGTAAAGTTCTGGAGATCTCAATGGGGTAATGAGATATATCGCTCTCATGCAACTCTGGTGGAGTTGGCACTTTCAAAAACAATATTACAGGAGTCCTATTGCATCATAGTGACTATGATAAAAATGGCCATTATATTTGTCAGGTTTTTGAGATTCAGAAAACTAACTTTATAGTTGCTAACATTTATGGATATAACTCTGTACCCGACAATACAATTTTATATAATGAGGTGGAAAATAGAATTCTACACTGGCTTGCCAGATTTCCAAATGCTTATATACTTGTAGGAGGTGACTTAAATACTGTCATTGACAATTCACTTGATAGATGGCCACCAGGCTCTCAAAATAGTGTCAGCTCAAATCTAAAGTTACTAATGCAAAGGCTTGATCTAATTGATGCCTGGAGATATAAAAATCCTGATAAGACATCCTTTACCTGGTCTAACAAGTCAGGCTCAAGAAAATCTAGAATCGACATGTGGTTAATTTCTAAATCACTGCAAAACAATGTTACTGTTCAAATTCTCTCCACTCCTTTGAATGATCATAGAGCTATACAGATTCACATCTCTCTACATCCCTCTCACAATCGTTTAAAAAGCTCATACTGGAAACTCAATAGTTCGGTTTTATGTCATGAAGCAGTTAAAATAAAGATTAAAGATCTAATAGAATTGTTTTTTAATAAAGCCAAAACCCAAAACAATTATGTTAGTAATTGGGAACTCTTTAAATATGAGGTAGGTAAATTTATTAGAAAATATTGCAGTAATCTAGCTAAGAATAAGCATTCTGAGGAAGAAAATGTGATTTCCATCATTACTGCATTATCCTCTTCATGTCCAGATAATATGTCAGCAGAAGAAAAAAAGTCTCTTGGAAAACCAAAATAAATTAGACAAAATGTATCAATCGAAAGCAGAAGGAGCCTTTGTAAGATCTAGAAAACAATGGCTGGAGGAAGGTGAACAAAATTCTGCGTATTTCTTTCGTTTAGAAAAATCGCAGGCTCAAAACAACACCATTGATCAACTGAAAATAAACGATTTGATTTGCAATGATGCAAAACAGATTGCAAATTATTGTTCTCAATTTTACAAAAAATTATACAATAGTCAATACTGTGAAAGTGATGCTATTTCGTTTATGGATGCCTTAACTGAAACTAAGTCAATCAGCACAGCTGACCAGGGATTCTGTGACCGTCCAATCTGTCACAAGGAAGTAGTGGAATCAATTACCGGTAATAGTTTAAAAAATAACAAATCTCCTGGGGTGGATGGTATTACATCTGAATTCTGTAAAATACTTTCAAAAGAGCTAGCTCCTTTCTTACTAGAAGTGTTTTGTGAAAGTATTGATACAGGTGCCCTTCCTCCAACTTTAACACAAGGCCTCATTACCCTTATACCCAAACCAAACAAAGATTTACTGATTATTGATAATTGGCGTCCAATCAGCCTTCTAAACAATGACTATAAGATTGTAGCTATTATTTTTGCTAAACGTTTAAAATTGGTTCTGGATGACATAATTGATGAGACACAGTCAGGATTTATGAGAGGGAGACACATTTCGAATAATATCAGGCTTGTACTTGACATACTGGATTACCCAGAGGTCATTAATGATGAAGGTTTCCTGCTTTTCCTGGACTTCTACAAAGCTTTTGACTCGATCGAACATGAATTTATCTTCCGGACACTTGACAAATTTGGCTTCGGCAATTTTTTCCGCAAAACAATCAAGACTTTGTACTGCAATGGCAATAGTTCGATAAAGCTAAAATCTGGTACATCCCCAAGATTCGAATTAAAACGTGGGATACGGCAAGGTTGTCCTATTTCTCCATATTTATTTTTGTTAGCCACCCAATTGCTATCGGTTCATATAAAAACTAGCTGTTTAAAGGGGATCTCTATATTAGACAGAGAAATAACTATCAGCCAACTGGCTGATGACACAACACTCTTTTTGAAGGACTTCTCAAATTCCTCTTGCCTTGGATGTGATTCATGTTTTTTCCTTGGCTTCTGGTCTCCGTCTGAATGTGAATAAGTGTGAACTAATGGCTGTGAAGAGATGTGAAATGATGTCTATATGTCAAATTCCAGTTAAGGATAGTATTAATTACCTAGGAATACTTATCACTAAAAATCAGAGTTCTAGATCGGTCTTGAACTTTAATCCAATTGTAGAAAAAACTAAGAAAAGATTTAACCAATGGCTACAGAGAGATGTATCCTTAAAAGGCAGAACCTTGCTTTCCAAAGCAGAAGGTATCTCCAGGCTTACGTATGCGGCTATTTCTTTAGATGTTAACCAAAAAATATGTAAAACTATTGACAAAATACTTGTTGACTTTCTTTGGAAAAACAAAATTCATTATATTAAGAAATCTGTTACAATGAACAATTATAATCAGGGTGGTCTAAACTTTCTGGATTTCACTACAATAAACAACACCTTCAAGATTAATTGGATAAGACACTATTTGAAAGACCCTACCTCAATTTGGAACTTCATTTCTCATCACGCATTTTCTAACCTTGGAGGCCTACATTTTTTGCTATTGTGTAACTACAGCATTGATAGGATTCCTGTTGCTCTTTCAAACTTCCACAAACAAGCCCTTCTGGCATGGTCTCTTATATACAAGCACAATTTCTCACCTACCAAATACTTCATTTGGAACAATAAAGATATATGTTACAAAAGGAAATCTATTTTCCTCAACAATTGGTTCAACAATGATATTTTAGTGAGTCAGCTTTTCAATAAGGAAGGTCAACTTTTTAATTACCAAGAATTTCTCAACCACTTTAAGGTCCCTGTAACTCCCAAACAATTTGCCATTGTATTTGATGCCATTCCAACAGGTGTTATTATGTTGTACAGGGCTTACTCATCTCCTCTTTCTGCTGTAAAAAATTGTGAATGATCCACTTGACACTCCTGTGGGGAAACTTTGCTTTGATCAGAAAAATAACAGAAAAATCCGCAGCTTATTCCAAAATGATTGTGTGTCTGTCTCCTATGTAATTGCGCTCTGGAATAATATTGTGAATGACATCTGCTGGGTCAAAACATGGTCCCTTCCTAACAGGTATTTACTTACCAACAAAGTCAAAGAGATATCTTTTAAAATCATTCATCGTTATTACCCTGTAAAGACTGTGATGGTTAGATACAAGAAGGACATTGATGTTACCTGCACCTTATGTAACACGCATCCAGAGACTGTTTACCACCTGTTTTGGACTTGTGAAAGCACTCGATCACTATGGCAGGGCATCTGTCGCTTCATCCTGGACAATATTCTTGACAAATTTGTGCTTTGTTTTAAAGATGTGATATTTGGTTTTACACTATATGAACAAAAATTTGAAAAGGAATTTTACCTTTGCTACCTCATTATACTATTGGCTAGGTTTTATATTCATAAATGTAAGTTTCTCAATACCCGACCTGTCTTTTGTGCCTTTAAAAAAGAATTAGAACTGTACGTTAAGACACTCTCTACCTCTAGCAACCAAAAAGATGTGAAAACGATTATGCTGTGTTCCAAATTTAAGGTATTTACTGAAATTGAGTGAGCCTATGGCTTTGCACTTTGTTTATATTATATATATGTTTTTTGCATTCTATTTTAGTTTCTTTGAATTTATAAACCCCTGGCGCTGCTTTGTATTCTTTTTGTACTGTTTTGTACTACTTTTGTACTTATTTGGTTGTTGAAATGTTGAAATTTATAAATAAAACTTTTAAAAAAAAAACAAAAAAAACAAAAAAAACCATCCACCTAAATGATTGTATTTTTTCAATGTTTGTATTTATTTGTTGCCAAAACTTGTTTCGGTGCTATTACAACTTCTCTTGTCAAATGAGTTCCATTTCAGGTTAGTTAATTTTAGCGAAGCGTATTCAACGCTTTATTCAAATAATAATAATGTAATAGTAAATGCAACAAATCATTTTATATTTATTATTCATTGTTTATATTAATTATTCATTGTCCACTTTAACATTGAGATTGTAATCATAGTAGAATTTACATGAAAAATCTCACTGTGTTGTGGTCCCAAAGCTACTATTAATGAACAACTTGTCATCAAATGAAATAATTATATCATTTTTGTAAAGACATAGGGTTAGGGTTGGTTGGTGGATAAAAAAAACCCATAAGTTTCTCTTATATACATCACATCCAGGCAACTGCAACCCTAAACTAACACCCTCCCCCTTCCACATCCCACCTCCCCGGATTGTAAATAATCAAATGTATATACTTGGTCTTATGCTTTCTGATCTATGTCCACTACTTGCTGTACAAGTCAGACCTACACTGTTTCAATGTCCATTTCTCTGATGATGCAATTGTTGATGACCTAAGTGCTGACATCAACCAAACCCACCCCCGACCCCTCCACATGCCACCCCCTGGATTGTAAATAATGTAAATAATTCAATGTATATACTCTGATGATTAACTTGTGTGATGACTGCATTATGATGATAGTATATATTTGTACCATGAATTGATTTAAGTGGACCCCGACTTAAACAAGTTGAAAAACTTATTGGGGTGTTACCATTTAGTGGTCAATTGTACGGAATATGTACTGTACTGTGCAATCTACTAATACAAGTCTCAATCAATCAATCACACAAGTGAAACAAACACTTTTCAGTTGTCTGTTTAGTTACAAATAAAATGCAAAATATCCACTTTTAAAAGAATGTGTGTACAGTGGAAAGTATACTTACCTACTCTGGTTTAATCCAAAAATATAAAATAAAGCATTTACTGTAAAGATACAAAAGATTTTGAGACATTGGTAAGTGCGCAACATACATTTACTATTTTGTCCGGTAAAGTCACGCCATTATCTTGATCGACTCGAGTGCCGCTTATAGGGACCGTAGTTTGCAAAATGGTGTATTTCTGACGGGGAATGTAAATGATGCTCTCAATGTGTTTCCTAAGAGATTCTACACATCCGGTGTCCCCCAAGTCAACGGGCTCTAATTGTCCTTTGCCAAGAGCAAATGCTGTATATTTATGTCCTGCTTTATATGAATGTTCACTCTCGCCAGCAATAAAACCTTGGTCAGCTAAGACCAAGTCCCTTGGAAGCAAATTGCACAAAAACTTGCTTTGCTCAGTGAGGAACAACTTATCATTTGTGCGACCTCTGCACCCATTGGAAATGAAGCAAATTAAACCTCGTGGGCAAATGGCTAATAAGTATTTCATCTTATGGCATGACTTGTATGTTGAATAACATTGCGCACAGGCAAACAGGTTACTTGATTCCTCAATGAATATGTCCAAAACGTCAATAATGCACACCGTCTTTTCGAAGGCCCTGTTTCTAAATACAGATGGAAGAGACTTTGCTAAAGACTCCCTGTCAGGCCACATGACAAACCTTGGCACCAGCCTATAATAAATTACATTTATACAGTAATTGAACAGCTGGGAAACAGCGGTCGAATCGACAGCAAAATAATTGGCGAGAAAGTCAAAAGACAAGTTAAGTCTGAGCTTAATCAAAGTTAGCATGAACTGTTGAAAGCATGTCAGGGATGACTTCTGGTTGAGAAAAGGTGCTACAGAATGAAAAAGCGTCATCAGCAGCGAAAATGTTGGCAAACCTGTGAGAAAATTCACATTTTCGTCATTGTTTTTGAGTAGCATTTCATTTAGTCCTATTTTTTTAATTGTGTCTTTCAACAACTCATTTTCAGTCCTCAGAGCCTGACATTCTGACTCTAGAGATTGAATGTGTGTCTTACAGTCTTCGCTGGCACACAGTGGAGTTCCCGTGCTGTCGTGATAATCAGGTGTGGATTGAAGCTTGTTGTGGGGAGATTTCTCTGGAGATTCTCCTGTGACAACGTCCACTTCAACCTGACTGCCTTCGTTAGCCGTGTCAGTTACAGAGTCATCGCTTGCTGCTGTTGCGGGTGATTTTCTTGCCCGCTTAATTATTTGCCATTTGCTCTTCTGCCTTCTGTTGACCACAATCACCTGCCTTCTCTTTGCACTACTTCTCTTTTTTGGGGATGGCACATGTTTAAAGATTGCTGGCACATAGTCCGGTGACCTCGGGTTATCATTTTTTATCCCTAAAACAAAAGCAAATGCAAGTTACAGGTTTGTTTGCATTCAATCCAACTTCGCTCTATCACAACATTCAGTCAATCAGATATTTCCCACCTTCCTCTAAATAAATACAAGAACTAGCATTAAAGCAACAAAAAATGTTTGTGTGCGTGAAACACAGTGGTACCTGACTTAAGAGGATTTTGAGATATGAGCGGCCTCTCTTTTTGTTATGCTTTAAGTTGCAAGCATAATTTGAGTTACGAGTCTCCTCAGTTGAAGTATTGACTGTCCAGAGAGCAGAGGTGGGTAGTAACGCGCAACATTTACTCCGTTACATCTACTTGAGTAACTTTTGGGATGAATTGTACTCCTAAGAGTAGTTTTAATGCAACATACTTTTACTTGAGTATATTTATAGAGAAGAAACGTTACTTTTACTCCGCTCCATTTATCTACATTCAGCTTGCTACTCGCTACTGATTTTTATCGATCTGTTAATGCACGCTTTGTTTGTTTTGGTTTGTTTTGTCAGACAGACCTTCAAAGTAGGATCTATCGCATGCCTGCGTTTCACCAATCAAATACAGTCACTGGTGACGTTTGACTCCGTTTCACCAACAGCATATTCCAGCCTGGTATAAACATGTCCACTGTGGAGGACACTGCTTCTCAGAAAGCAAAAGTTGAAAGACACTAAAGCGGACATTATAGTTTTACATCGGATGTTTACATTGTCAGTGAGGTTTTAAAAATATTTTGCTTGAAACTGTGGATGTCCCTGCAGAGTTTTTTGCACTTAAAAATGTATTTTTGTAGTAATAAATATGATTTGAACGTTTTAGCATTATGTTTGTGTTAGCATTATGTTTGTGTTCAACTACGGTAAGTGCATTATCCAAAACATTCCTGCCACTTCATTTTACACACTAACAATTTTAAGTTTTTTTTTTTTTGGACATATATCGTACCATGATATCGTACCGTGAAATTTTGATACAGTTACATCCCTAATGCTGATTATCAAAACATCCACAATACAGAGAGGAGATTATGAAAACGTATTATACAGCACGCTAGAGCTGCAACAACTAATCGATTATAAAAATAGTTGGCGATTAATTTAGTCATCGATTCGTTGGATCTATGCTATGCGCATGCGCAGAGGCTACTTTTTTATTTATATTTTATAAACCTTTATTTATAAACTGCAACATTTACAAAAGGCTGAGAAACAATAATCAAAATAAGTATGGTCCCAGTATGCTGTTTTTTCCCCAATAAATTACTGGAAAGGATACAAATGTAGTTAGTCTCTTTTATCCGATTATTAATTGAAGTAATTATCGACAGATTAATCGATTATCAAATTAGTTGTTAGTTGCAGCCCTACAGCACGCGCAATGTGATTCATCAATATTGATTATCGCTTTGCGGGCACTATTTGCGTCTTTATTTAGCACGTCTAAAAAGTATGTGCAAACTGACACAGTTATGCACATGGCTTTGAGAAAAAAGGTTCTCATGCTTCACAGACAGACGAGAATCCTTTGTCCTACGTGTGTGTGTCAACATATTTGCACTGTCAGAAAAACAAAACAAAACCATATTGTCTATTCAGCAATTTCACTTTATAGCTGCATGCTGGGTGACTTAAGGGCCTGATTAAAATAACTTAAATTGATGTGTTTTAGTGTCTGTTAGCGTAACATTTTGAATGGCGTTCGTTTTTTCACATAGAGTATATATTAACATACCTCCTATATAAAAAACTTCTTGAAGTATGCACTTTTTTTCATCTTGAGGGCAGTAAGTGCAGACTCTCTCCCTTCAGCACACCTTCTGTGCTAAAAATTAATAATGCTTCAAAAGTGCCCATAAAAAGTGGTACATGTCTCCTGCTTGTTAAAAACATAGCAAAACCATCCAAAGGACAGACATGTATCCATGAAAATATGGAGAAGCTGCAAATGCTTTGTTTTAGTTTGTTCTGTCTAGTCCTGGCTTTACAGGTTGGTAAAACACAGTTATTAAGATTAAAGATTAAAGTACCAATGATTGTCACACACACACTAGATGTGGTGAAATTTGTCCTCTGCATTTGACCCATCCCCTTGGGGAGCAGTGGGCAGCAGCGGCGCCGCGCCCGGGAATCATTTTGGTGATTTAACCCCCAACTCCAACCCTTGATGCTGAGGGAGGAAACGGGTCCCATTTTTATAGTCTTTGGTATGACTCGGCTGGGATTTGAACTCCAACCTACCGATCTCAGGGCGGACACTCTAACCACTAGGCCACTGAGATGTGTCAACCTCCAGTCTGTCACTCAAACACATTTGTGTGCAACATAACCAACAATAACAATTCCTATTGTTATATGGTGGAGAAGCAGCCTATAGAAGACACTGACTAAAGTCTGTTCTCAAAAGGTAAATGCTGAACGATATTAATACATTATTTAATAAAACCACTGTAGTTGTTTGCTGTACATATTAGTGTTTTTCTAAAAGTTTGTTTTTTTCTTTTTAAGAGGCATGTCACATTTGTGATCTTTTTGGAGGGCTAAGCAATTTAAATGGGGGTGGCTGATTTGAGCTACGACGAGTGTTTTTAATTACAAGCTAAGTAAGTCAGTTGAGGTACTACTTTACAGTACTTGTACCTGAATGATCAGCCAGTATTGACTCATTACATATGGGTTAAGCTATTTTATTAAACAAGAAACATATTGCCATAAAATGAAATACACAATATTAAAGTGCATACCTGATATGAAGTGTTCGCTACACAGACGGACACTGCTGGCGGAGGGGTCCCAGGGCTCACTTCTCTTCTGCTGGCTTCTGGCGCGGTTTATGACTGCAACCCACTGTTGTTGTCTTTCAGGATCTTTAGGAAGACTGTAAAATGTTCTTGCGTTCCTATCTCCTTGTTGGTTTTTGCATCCTGGCGCACAACAGCTGTCTGCCAAACAATGATAGTTGGGATGCAGTTTTAACATGAAATCTTCATAAATGCACTTCTATTACTGTATTTTCCAGACTATAAGGCGCACTTAAAATCCTTTTTTTCCCCTCAAAACTCGACAGTTCGCCTAATGTAAGGAATAAGTTTGGTTGAGCTTACCAACCTCAAAGCTATTTTATTTGGTACATAGTGTAATGATAAGTGTGACCAGTAGATGGCAGTCAAACATAAGAGATAAGTGTAGCTTGCACTAGGATGGGTCTCAAGTAAACAACACCAACATTTTAAATGTTCCATTGAAAATATAGAACATTACACACGGCGCTCAAAAATCTATCAAAATGTTTTAGTACGACTTTGGTAAGCTATGAAGCCGCACCACTGGAAGGATTGTCCGCGCATTAAACATACAAATATTATTATGGTGTGTATAAGATAAGACATATTATTTTGTTTCGCAATATCATGCAAAAGCAACTTTTCTTACCTTCTGGTACCTGCTGATCTGTATTAGGGATCTGCGTAAATCCTGAAAAATTGTGCGCCGTAGTTGATAAGCTTCTTCTTTTTCTCTATCTTCTTGTTATGGGACATTAATCCTCCACTGTTGCCATTTCTAATATAAAGTAAGTTAATTATAAATATAAATTAAGTTCTTAATTATATCTGTCAGTAAACTTGCCATGAAAGTGCTAAAACATACCGGCCTAGTGAGTTTACATTATTCACCCAAGGAACTTTAGTTATTTGAGTTACGGTCGGACGGTTTTTCACAAGACACATTTCCGTTGTGGTGGTTTCCGGATGAGGAGATGCTGCTCCATTATTGACTGAAGTAAAGTCTGAATGTCATTAAAACAGTTAGCTCCATCTTTTGACACTTCTTCCACTCCCGTCCTTGCACGCTACACCAATGATGACGGGAAGAAGACGCTGTCGAAGGTGAGCCACGAAAATAAAACCACCCACAAAACGGCGCATCCTGAAGCAACTGTCAGAAAGCGGTTTAAAGATGATCTGTAAAACATAATCTATGCAACATTTTGACCAAATAACCACCATTACATGTTATGTAGACCACAACGAAGTGTTTTCAATTTAGAAAAAAATAATAATAATATGACTCCTTTAATGCACCCTAATATATGAAAAAAGATAAAAAAAATAGACCATTCATCGGCAGTGCGCCTTATAATCCGGTGCGCCATATTGTCCGGAAAATAGTGTATTATATGTGCAGTTACGGATGTAAGCATGAAGCAGATGCCAAGCAAGTGTAAGAAAGAGTAATGCATATAAATCACAAGAACTTCTGTTGTGAAGAGCGGTTTGCGGCTCCACCCAAAGTGGGCTACAAAGTTGTTCGTCTGACAAAGTTGTATTGTGCAGTTTTTGTGGATATGGAGTTTGTAAAATTAAGGTAAAAAATATATAAAAAATCTCATTCTGGTCTTGTATTGAGGTTGAATGCTCTTTACTCATTTGTTGCAGATGAATAGAAACCAGTGTAGGTGGTTTTGGTTGGTGTTAGATTATTTCAAACATGTATACAAATACAACATTATACATCACATTATTCCAGTCTCAGAGCAAGTTTGGAAAAAAGGGGTAAGAAGAAGCTGATCTTATTTATTCCTACCACTTTCCGTTTCATAGCATTTTTTCTAATACATTTGTTTGTACTCAATGTGTAACACAAAGAAAAAATTAGTACGGTAAGTTAATAAATAGATCAATAAATGAAGTTCTCATAAACAGTTACAATATGATTCCCATAAGATAATCTCAGAATCTAGGTATGTGTGTATTCACCCAGCGCGTTTCACGTTTGATTGTGTAATCTGAGTAGCGACCGGACCGCTGTTCTCAGAGTTCAACTTTTCATCACCACTATACATCAATACTGACTATGTAGAACACATGTCCTAGTTTATTCAGAACATCAAAATAATTGGATTGAACAAATAATTACGGCACTAAGCTACCAAATTTTTTTGGCAAGTTTACACTTGACAAAACTTCCCTGTAAAACATTTATGGTGAGTAAAATGTTAATTGGAATCCCTATCATAATATAAGTCATACACTTATGAGTGAGTCAGCTAAATAAGGTTTATATTGATAGATACACACACTGATTTTTGGACCCTCCAATTGCCTGGTCATGTTATGTGACTCACAAGTCGAGTGCGACCAGCCGTGTTTGTGAAAAGTTTCCGTCACTTCCATTGCTAATTTCATGAATTAAAAATCATCAATTAAAAATACAACATAGCTGTAAAAACTATTTTCCCACCATGTCTTTGTTTCGCAAACTTCCCAATGATACTAACCTTTTTAAAATAGGGTAAATAGTAAAAGGGAACTGCACTTTTTTGGGAATTTTGCCCATCATTAACAATCATCATTATCATTTTTTTCCGCTTTCTAACATAAAAAAATCGTCTCGTTCTCAATGGCTCGCGATGCAGCTAATGGGAGCAATCAATTCTACCTCCAAATCAGTTTAAAATGCATTCAAAAACCATCAACAATAATTAATTTACATTCCGTATTATAATCAAGCTGTAGCGACATTGTTATTGTAAGAGCGACCACTAAGGAACTTTTTGTTATCGTAGTAATACATCGGTGTGCTTCGGTATTAGCCGTAAAAGCTAACTACGGAAAGAAATAAGCTAGCTTTTACGTCAGCACGAAACGTGTTTGAGTTTGTAATGCGCAACACTGCGATACGACACCAATTTGTACTGACTGAAAAACATGAACAATCATATTGCAGTATCTGTAAAGTATTAGCCCACATTTAATATTTTGTTTGTACACAGCTGAGCTAGCCAGACAGAGTAGGAACAAACAGTTGTTGCCAAAAGTCAGATGTTCGCAGCTATGGAAACAGAAATCAATCAATGATTACATTTATCAAACCATAATACATATTGTACATATTACATATTGTTATGAATGTGTCTGTTACTACATTATATATAGACTTGCACTGTGTATATAAAATGTTGTTGGAGGGTTTTGAAGTAGTTTTAAAGGGATTTGAAGGCTACAACAGTGACTCCCATTAGCGGCATCGTTCAGGCGTTGTTTATCATCTTTAAAATTGTACAAAAAAAGACATGTGTTCCTGTCTCCCATAATGATTGTAAACGATAGGCAATATTCCAAAAAAAGTGCAGTTCCCCTTTAACAAAAAGGTCACACCTAAAAACCTTGAGCCCCACTATGTTCATATTAAATAAGTTGACCAGAAATTAGTGCTTTTTCACCGGTTTTAAAAATCCATAACTTTCATAGTAGTTATCACTGTAGATATGATACCTATATCACTGCAATTGTATTTACAAGAGCTGTTTGGTCATTATGGTTTCATGTCCATCCATTTTCTTATATTTTACACACATACAGTACCTACTGAGAATCAAGATAACAAAGATTACATTCGGTTAAGAGAAAATACCTTGAAGTCCTTCAACTGGTGGTTCTTGTAAATCCTCTGTCTTATTCTCAGGTGTCTCATTCTCAGCTGCCGGTCCTCCATTTGCCGTCTGTTTATGCAGAGCAAGTAAAGACTTTGCACTCTCGGACCGTCTTTGTTTCTCCTCTCGTAGTTTCTGACACTCTTCTCGTATTTTAGCCGCTTCAGATTTCTTTTTGACTTTGTCGTAGCCTAGGTTTAGTGTCGGAGCCCAGTCGTGGTCATTCACGTTGAATAAAGCACACAGCTTTCCTGCACAACAACAAGTCTTTAGTTTCTGCTATGAAATAACAACAACAAAAATATGGTAGATTGGACCTTTGGTACGATGTACAAATACTCTAAGTCACTAGATAAGAAAATCCTTACTCGTTACAAGGAGAAAAACACCTTAATTGGATGTGAGGATCCTTACCAGATCGACAAGTCTGAGTGGAGTAGAGAGCATGACGATGTTTCATACTCTGACTTGGTGAATAAGTTACCCCGACATTTGGTGAACAATGTAAGTGCCTATACTCTGGATGAGCTCAAGGGATACAAGTCGCTCGCAGCGTACAATTACTTTGTGTGTGGATGGGTACAGGAAATTAAACTGGCTACAAAGGAAGATAAATGTGTGCTCATCGTTCCGTGTTCATCACTCACAGAGATCAACTGATCCATGTTTGGTGCCATGGGTCAGAGAAGACCGGTTGTGTTTTATAAGCACCCTGTTCGCGTATGGCAGGCATTGGTGAAATATGTTCACATGATGCTGCATTGTTATTTGCAACTGAAGAGAGCGTGAAGATGCGCGACAGCACAACAGTTACACAAGACAAATCTTACTGCCTACTTCCATCTGCTGTCAAGAAGGGATTCAGAGGGTTGGTCTTAAACTGGGTTAGAAGCTAACGTGTGAAGATAGGCGAACGCACTTCTACAAAGCTGAAAATATTTTGTGGCGTATCCCAGGGATCAATACTTGGACCAAAATTGTTCAATCTCGATATAAACGACATTTGTAAAGTTACAAAGGACTTAGTATTATTTGCAGATGATACACCTGTGTTTTGTTCAGGAGAGAACACACAAAAGATAATACAAATAATAACAGAAGAAATGTACACATTAAAAAGATGGTTTGACAAACACAGGCTATCTTTGAATCTCAGTACAACTAAAATAATGCTTTTTGGTAACAGTAGAAGAGAAAGTCAAACAATTACAAGAGATGTCCGATAATAGCTTTAAAATGTAATATCGGAAATGATCGGTATCGTTCTTTTTTATAATCTGTATCATTTTTTAAATTTTTTTATTAACTCAACATAAAAAACACAAGATACACTTACAATTAGTACACCAACCCAAAAACCTATCTTTCCCATTTACACTCTTATTCACACAAAAGGGTTGTTTCTTTCTGTTATTAATATTCTGGTTCCTACATTATATATCAATATATAACAATACAGTCTGCAAGGGATACAGTCCGTAAGCACACATGATTGTGCGTGCTGCTGGTCCACTTTAACTTTAACAGTTACTTTTACTCATTTTCATTAATTACTAGTTTCTATGTAACTGTTTTTATATTGTTTTACTTTCTTTTTTATTCAAGAAAATGTTTTTAATTTATTTATCTTATTTAATTTTTTAAAAAGGACCTTATCTTCACCATACCTGGTTGTATTAGGCATAATAATGTGTTAATTCCACGACTGTATATATCGATATCGGTTCATATCGGTATCAGTAATTAAGGGTTTGGTCAATATTGGAATATCGGCAAAAAGCCATTATCGGACATTGGGTTTAAAGAGTAAAAGAAAACTAATTTTTGGGTGTAATAATAGATGATAAAATTAACTGGAAATCTCATGTAAAAAATATACAACATAAAGTAGAAAGAAACACGTCAATAATGAGTAAAGCAAAACATGTTCTAGACCAAAAATCACTTCACATTCCTTATTGCTCACTTTTGTTACCATATCTGAGTTATTGTGCAGACGAATGGGAAAACATCTACAAATTTGCACTTCATTCATTAATGGTGTTACAAAAAAGATCAGTTTGAATAATACATAATGTATAGAGAACATACAAACCCTTTATTTATTGAATCAAAAATATTGAAATTCAACGATTTTGTGCATTTTGCAGCTAAAATTATGTACAAAGCAAACTATAACCTGCTACCCAAGAATGTACAACAATTATTCTCAACAAAAGAGGAGGAATATAACCTTAGAGGAAAATCTAATTTAAAACATTTGTATGCTCGTACACACTTAAAACCTTTAGCATATCAGTATGTGGAATTTAATTATGGAATGAATTAAAGGCCTACTGAAACCCACTACTACCGACCACGCAGTCTGATAGTTTATATATCAATGATAAAGTCTTAACATTGCAACACATGCCAATACTGCCGGGTTAACTTATAAAGTGCAATTTTAAATTTGCCGCTAAACTTCCGGTTCGAAACGCCTCTGAGGATGACATATGCGCGTTACGTAGCCCGGGGAACACGGGTATGGCTTCCACATTGAAGCCAATATGAAATAGCTGTTTTCATCTCATTCTGGATGTATTCTGGACATCTGTGTTGGTGAATCTGTTGCAATTATGTTCATTGCATTATGGAGAAAGAAGCTGAGCAAGCAAAGAAGAAAGTTCTCGGTGCAAAGCGGACGTATTTTGCGAAGGAAGTCAGCAGCAACACGACACAGCCAGTGTTTCATTGTTTACATTCCCGAAAGATGCAGTCAAGATCGAAAAACTCGGATAACAGAGACTCTAACCAAGAGGACTTTTGACTTCGATACACAGACGCCTGTAGAGAACTGGGACAACACAGACTCTTACCAGGATTACTTTGATTTGGATGACAAAGACGCAGACGTGCTACCGTGAGTATGCAGCTTTGGCTTCCAAACATTTGATCGCTTGACCGTACGTGCGCATCACGTACGTAACTTTGTTTAAATATATAAGCTTTATGAACCTTGGGTTAGGTGAACGGTCCCTTGGGCTGAGTGATTGTGTGTGTTGATCAGGTGTTTGAATTGTATTGGCGTGTTCTATGGAGCTAGGAGCTAGCAGAGGAGCTAGCATAACAAACACGTAGGTGTTTTTATGCAGGATTAATTTGTGGCATATTAAATATAAGCCTGGTTGTGTTGTGGCTAATAGAGTATATATATGTCTTGTGTTTATTTACTGTTTTAGTCATTCCCAGCTGAATATCAGGTACCGTGAGTAGCAGCTGCGCTTCCAAACATTTGATCGCTTGCCAGTATGTGCGCGTCACGTACGTTACTTTGTTTAAATATATAAGCTTTATGAACCTTGGGTTAGGTGAAAGGTCTTTTGGGCTGAGTGATTGTGTGTGTTGTGCAGGTGTTTGAATTGGATTGGCGGCTTATATGGAGCTAGGAGCTAGCATAGGAGCTAGGAGCTAGCATAACAAACACCTAGGTGTTTTTATGCAGGATTAATTTGTGGCATATTAAATATAAGCCTGATTGTGTTGTGGCTAATAGAGTATATATATGTCTTGTGTTTATTTACTGTTGTAGTCATTCCCAGCTGAATATCAGGTCACCCCCGGCTCTCACAGCATCTTCCCTATCTGAATCGCTTCCACTCCCCACTAGTCCTTCACTTGCACTTTACTCATCCACAAATCTTTCATCCTCGCTCAAATTAATGGGGAAATTGTCGCTTTCTCGGTCCGAATCTCTCTCACTTCATGCGGCCATCATTGTAAACAATAGGGAACTTTGCGTATATGTTCAATTGACTACGTCACGCTACTTCCGGTAGGGGCAAGCCTTTTTTTTAAATCAGATACCAAAAGTTGCGATCTTTATCGTCGTTGTTCTATACTAAATCCTTTCAGCAAAAATATGGCAATATCGCGAAATGATCAAGTATGACACATAGAATAGATCTGCTATCCCTGTTTAAATGTAAAAAAAGTCATTTCAGTAGGCCTTTAAGTAAAGAAGTTAATTGTACTGATGTGATCCAGTTTAAGAGGTTGTTCAAATTAATAGTGTTTACAAAGTACAAAGTAGAATAATTATGAGAAACACTTTCAACATTATTGAAAATAAGATATTCTTCATCTCAGTATGTTTATCATGACTGACTTAATTATTTATTACAAAAACTGCTGTATTAATCATTCACGGATGTCATTGTTCTACAAAAAGAAGTCAGTAAATGAACGTATATGGGTGAGGGCGGACCTACGTCACTTCCGCCTACCAATCCCCTAGCAACCGGGAATTCGTTGAAAACAAACCAGCTCACAGCGAACATAGCATTGACAGAAAAAGCATTTAACGAGCGTTGTGGCTTGGAAGTCGGCGTTAAATCCTTCATTTACGCATTTTTACTTATTCGCATATCGTGTGAAAAAATGAAAATGTATTATTTGCGTCAGACTCGTCTCAGTGAACTTTAAAGCTTCTCAGGCTTAGCTTAGCTTGCTAGTTAGCTTAGCCTGCGCGCTACTAAGAAAGAGACGCAGAAGTTATCAACAACTTTGTGTGAACACGCCGTACTTGTTGGAGCCCACGTCGAAGAAGAAGCGCTTGTTGTCCACAGTCATCGACGAGCCCTCCGGCAGCTCCGCGGGATCCTCGTCCACGCCGTAATCGTCAATAAGTTTGGCCAAAGCGTCGCGGAACTCGATAAGTCCCTGCGCCGGGAGCGCGATGGTCTGACCCCAAGCCGGGCCCCCTGTTCACGGTCTGCCGGATCCTCAAGAACCGTCCCCGCTGGTTCTCTCTCAGGTCCATGTAGTACTTCCGATTCTCCCGCACTAGGAACTCGCTTTTCAGGGCCCGCCGCGGCTCATCCTGCACCATGCCCGGGTTGCTGGGACCCAACTGGGCGTAGTGTTCGATGAAGTCCCCCAAGTAGTCGCGGAACTCGACCGCCACCGACATAGACAGCGTGAGGCGGCTCTTGTTGCCACCGGCCCCGACTTCGGCTATCTTCAAGAAGCGGCCTTTGGCGTTCTGCTTGACGTCCAAGTAGAAGCGTTCGTTTTCCCAGTGTAAAGCTGCGAGCCATTTGTCTCGTCTCTGTGGGCTTTTATCACGCTTTGGTAGAACAAAATACAACCTTTGTTTTCCCTGTTTCCGGTTGTGGTTAGCACAACCAAAAACAACACCGTTTTTCTGCATTTTGGAGGCAGAACGACGGGTTTAACCAGCGTAGGTCGACGGGTTAAAGAGTAATGGCAACGGTTTGTTTTCAACGCCAGTCTGGTTGCTATGGCTCGAAGAACCCGTATGTAGCTCAGTTGCCCGGATGTCGGCCCTCACCCATATCTGCAAAACGCTCTGAAGTGGGAAAGGGGTAGGATTAAATAAGCTTTGCTTCTTTCAACTGCTTTTCGGACATGATGTAAAGTGAAATTATATGGAATTGTGTGATGTACAAGCACATTACTTGTGACAAAATGATCAGAGCAAACTTTGTAGTGTCGTTTTGCAGGATCGGGAGTAAATCCAGCTCGATTGATTCTCGCCAGCCACGTGTTGCGCCTATCTGTCGACAGCCGCTCGGTTTCTTTCCCCTGCTTTACGATGACCTTAGGAATATCGTAGAACTTTGTGGTTCCTTCTCCTGAATTCGCGCGGTTTGTGCAACCCGACACGACGCATGTGTGACCCATTTCGCGCAAAAAATAACAACGGAGGCGTGCTTGGTTAAAAGTGTTTACAAACACGCTTCGCTTTGACACACAAGATGGCGGACACAGGAAATAGTGGGCCGGACGTGACGTCACCGAAAACCCACGTATACCACAATGCTATTGTAAAGTGGTGGAGGCGTGCTTGGTTAAAAGTGTTTACATACACGCTTCGCTTTGACACACAAGATGGCGGACACAGGAAATAGTGGGCCGGACGTGACGTCACCGAAAACCCACGTATACCACAATGCTATTGTAAAGTGGCCGTACCATGATATTTTGATATCGTTACATATCTAGTGGCCAGTGTTGTCACGGCTAGAGTCACGCACAGTGGGTCTGTCATTTATTTTGAATTAATTTAACTAACACAATAGTATTGTGTATCTTACCGGAAATGAAATGATCCGAACACACACGAAATTGTTCATAGCACTTCACACCGGCTCGGTTGATAGCGGCAATCCATGCTTGCCGCCGCCGTTCACTCTTCTGTTCAGCCGCTGGCCCCTGGCCACAAACAACCTTAGGGATGCGATAAAAGCGTTTTCTATCTCTCCCACCTCGATTGTGGCAGTTGATCACAGCACACGTCGTCGGCATTATTATTGTTATTATCATTGAATGAATGATCAACAATAGTGTGTCCCAACCGAGCCTTACAAAATGGCCAGCCACAATGCATTGTGGGAAATGTAGAAAAGCCCGCCACGCTCGCTGACGTTGTGAATCCTGCTTAGGGACCGTCGCAAAATTCCGTATTCAATGGCAAGTAGAGAACATTTGCATAATGCGATCCTTAGTTTACGCTTGGTTCTGGTCTCAAACACTAACTACATAATGAAGAAAAAACGTGACAGTTTCTCAAACAACCCTAACATTCAACAAACCTTTAACGGAATGATATTTATCGTAATCCACGACAAGAAGAAAGTGACATAGTCGAGAGCCATTTTCCTCGACGCGCTTTCGTAATTTCACGGACTTTATGAAACACGAATTTCGGGATTCTGTGAAAGCTTTTTTCTATACCTCGATTTGAACGGTTGGAACACCCCAAAACAGTACAGCTAACCGGCATTTTAAGCTCAAACTTTCACGTGATGTATGGATAGGCTCTTGTTTGCCTTCCGAGACGAGGCAAAGCAGGAAGTGACGTCACATGCTTCTTCTTCTCTGTTGATAAACGGCGGATGCAAACTGAATTAGGGCATTACCGCCACCACGAATGAGCTTTAAGTTAACTAATGCCTACAGGCTCGACTTGTATACCATTATACATTGTCCATCCAAGCCTCTAACAATTCAACAACAGCAGAAAGGACAGACACCACCGCCACGTCATTCCACAACACACCTCGCTTCTTGTTAGGGCACCTAGTTCAAGCACACGCACACACTTCCGGCTTCACAATAATAGCACGAAATGTCACATCCGGTCTAGATGCGCCAACAAAATAAAAAATTAAAACTGGATTTGTCAATGTCAAATGGACAATCGCACACACTTTCGGCTTCACAATAATAGCACGATATGTCACATCCGGTCTAGATGCGCCAACAAAATAAAAACTGGATTTGTCAATGACAAATGGACAATCGCACACACTTCCGGCTTCACAATAATAGCGCGATATGTCACATCCGGTCTAGATGCGCCAACAAAATAAAAAATAAATCAAAGCTTTATTTGTCAACGTCAAATGGACAATAGAAAATGGATGGTATTTGAACACTTGGTTGTTGTGGCATAACGTTTCCTACCTTAAGTTACCTGCATGCCCGCTAATTGATAGTGTGACATGACGAACACACATGCATCAGTTTTTCAAAATGCCTTTTGAATTATTAGGTGTATACTTGTTTTCTTATTGTCGTTTACACAACTAGATAGAATGGCAGCTCCGTGGAATGTTTTCACTGGATTGTGTTAGCACTGGGGTCGTACGGTATTAGTATAGTACCGCGATACTGATGAATCATTGTAAATGTAAACAAACGCCATTGGTGGATCTACACCTGACATCCACTGTAATGATACTAAGTACAGGAGCGATACTGCTATGATTACGTCAATATTTTTTGGCATCACAACATCTTCTTTCGTTTTGTTTAAATGTATATTATGTTAATAAACTTAGGAAATATGCCTCTGGACACATGAGGACTTTGAATATGACCAATGTATGATCCTGTAACTACTTGGTATCGGATTGATACCTAAATTTGTGGTATCATCCAAAACTAATGTAAAGCATCCAAGCATCAGAAGAATAAGTGATTATTACATTTTAACAGAAGTGTAGATAGAACATGTTAAAAGAGAAAGTAAGCAGATATTAACAGTAAATGAACAAGTAGATTAATAATTCATTTTCTACCACTTGTCCTTAATCATTTTGACAAAATAATAGAATGATAAATGACACAATATGTTACTGCATACGTCAGCAGACTAATTAGGAGCCTTTTTTTTTTTACTTACTACTAAAAGACAAGTTGTCTTGTATGTTCACTATTTTATTTAAGGACAAACTTGCAATAAGAAACATATGTTTAATGTACCCTAAGATAAAAATAAATAAAATAAAGCCAATAATGCAATTGTTTGTGGTCCCCTTTATTTAGAAAAGTATCGAAATCATTTTAGTACCGAAATCATTTTAGTACCGGTACCGGTACTAAAATATTGGTATCGGGACAACACTAGTTAGCACTAGTTAATAAATAGATTGAATGTACTTTGATGGCTCTATTCCACTGGTTCTCAGACTTTTTGTTTCTTCAATAATTGATTTGTTGTTCATTATTCTCTCGTAGTAGTAGTAGTAGTACGGGGGTCAGCAACCCGCGGCTCTACAGCCAATGCGGGTCTTTAGTGCCGCCCTAGTGGCTCCCTGGACCTCTTTCAGAGATATGTGAAAATGGAAATGATGTTGTTTTAATAAATTTTCTGCAGGAGAACAAACATGACACAATTCTTCCTAATTGTTAGAAATCCCAATGTATATGTTATAGAAGTACCAATTTGTCCTACTAACTTCAGCGATCCTTGAACTCATCATAGTTTGTTTACATGTTCAACTTTCTCCGATGCTGCCACAGAAAGACGTGTTTCATGCCACTCCTCCTTTGTCTCACTTTGTCCACCAAATGTTTTATGCTGTGCGTGAATGCAGAAAGGTGAGCTTTGTTGATTTTATTGATTTGCTGGAGTGCTAATCAGGCATATTTGGTCAATCCATGACTGCAAGCTAATCGATGCTAACATGCTATTATCTCGCATCGGTCACGTTGGCTAATAGGAAGCCCTAGAAAGCCAATCACTAAGCCTGTGAGCAGTCCAACGGGACTAGTTTCAGCATGAGCAGCCAATTTCCACCTGGTGCTAATGTTTGACTTGTCTTCATTCAATTAACATGACTTTTGGACGTTGCAGGGGACACAGAAACTGCCTTTTGGAAAAAGTACAGGGGACATGTACCTCCTCCCAAATTACGTTCATGCTTACACATCAAGTGGAACAAGAGTACAGAATTGTAGGATTCGACCCCTTTAAGACCCTGTCTACATTAAGCCGGATAACTCATTAAACAAATAATTATCTATCCTAAGCCCCGTTTCAGCCACACTTATTCATCGTTTAAGGTCGCCCTCCTTGGATAATTTTTTATACGGGCAAGTGCGCCATGTATTTCTTTAATCTCCTGCTTTGTATGGACTCATTGATCGTTTACAAACTGAGTTCGGAGAGGAAGTGACGCCAGAAAGACCGCACCCATGCAGGAAGTGACATCAGAAAGAACGCGCCACAGCCAGCTTCATAATAAAGCAATTTCGTAACTCGGAGCTAACCACTGGAAATATGGAGGTAACCCAGACATGCCCGTGTTTCTGCTTGCCCTACATGTACAGACGCTTGTGGAAGTCACACATGAATACCTTAAGAGAAAGCGATTGCAGCTATTTGGGATACAACACTTCTCAGACGGCAAGAGAACTGTCGAATGTCCAGGTCAGCTGCGATTCTACTTACCAAAAAACTTTGTCCATTTGTCGAAGGAGAGACAACGAGAATGCGGGCTCCCCCTGGATGTGATAAAAAAAAAGGTAGCGTGTGCTTTGTATTACCTGGCCGTCGAGGGAAGACTACGGAAAACGGGCGAATGCTTTTGGACTGGCAAAGCAGACTGGATCAGTTATTGTCCGCCATGTATGTCAAGGACTCAACGTCTAGTTCCAGAGTACATAAAGTCACCAAAAAGGAATGGACAGTGAAGGTGAAGGCAAAAGAGTGAGGAGTGTCCTGACCAGATATCTAGATCCCTAGATTGATTGATGTAAAATGTTCTTTATCACATTGTTTACTTTCACGTGTCCATTAAAGATTTGATTAATTTATGATGTCTCAGGTGTGGCTCACTACAATAGGGCCCCACATCACACTGGATTCCAGCTAATTGAAATACCACAACACTGGATATTGTTCAGATAAGTTACATTTAAGAACTTGCACACAAAGCAACACCGGAGGTGACTATGACGTGCGCATTTTCCGCGCATGCGTACTAGGCTGCGTTGCGCCGGCGGACGGAGGGGAGGAGGGGGTCTTAAACGACCATTGTGTGCGTGTGGACAAGGATACGTTTAGGTGGGATTTACCCTGGATAAGTGTAGACAGGGCCTAAGTTTACACAAACAGAGCATTACTGTTACCGAGGCAAAACGGCCGCCATACACCTGGCTATACAATACATTTTTTTAAAGATCATTTTAAATGACTATTGCATAAAAAAAATAAAAACGTTGAATTCAAATATTACTACGGAGCCCCTAAAGCAGACCTGGGCAAATTAAGGCCCGGGGGCCACATGCGGCCCGTTAAGCTTTTCAATCTGGCCTGCCGGACATTCCCAAATATTTCTTTTAGATCTTTAAGATGGAAAGTGTAGCTGCCATTATGATGTGCAGTCATGTTTTCTAATGATTGGAAGTATTGAACTATACAAAGTATTTTAATGGTTGGAATCTGCACTTTTTGATGATATACCAGTTACTATAGTAATCTAATTAGTTACTATGGTAATCTAATTAGTTACTATGGTCATCTAATTAGTTACTATGGTCATCTAATTAGTTACTATGGTAATATACGTCACAGCAGCTCAGACGAGGCACCGAACAGTGTGGGCAGGAAGCGTTTCCACAGACGCGGAAGGAGATTTTCACAACAAAGTTCTAAAGCTTAGTGATGTATCAGATATATCAGATTGTAGGTGGGTTTATTTTGTACCCTTCGCGTTCATATT
Source organism: Entelurus aequoreus (assembly GCF_033978785.1). Classification (NCBI taxonomy): domain Eukaryota; kingdom Metazoa; phylum Chordata; class Actinopteri; order Syngnathiformes; family Syngnathidae; genus Entelurus; species Entelurus aequoreus. The sequence continues at coordinate 92,645,676 of NC_084731.1, read as the reverse complement.
TCACTGTTTGTTGCATTTTTGTTGCGTTTCACTTGATTGTAGAATATGTCGATCGAAAGGGGGTGTGACATTCATATTTTGTCAATATTCTGTGTTTTATCGTTCATAGAAAAATAGAAAATTCCATTACGTTTTTTAAGGCGGTCTGTCATGACGTTTTTAGCATTTTTATTGTCCCTAAAAATAGATATACCGGCCCCCAGACACATTTTTTTCTCTAAATGTGGCCCCCGAGTCAAAATAATTGCCCTAAAGCAGGGGTCACCAACCTTTTTGAAACCAAGAGCTACATCTTGGGTAATGATTAATGCGAAGGGCTACCATTTTGATACACATTTAAATAAATTGCCAGAAATAGCCAATTTGCTCAATTTACCTTTAACTCTATGTTATTATCTATGTTATTATTAATAATTAATGATATTTACACTTAATTGAACGGTTTAAAAGAGGAGAAAACACGAAAAAAAAAAAAGACACATTTTGAAACATAGTTTATCTTCAATTTCGAATCTTTAAAATTCTAAATTCAACCGAAAAAAAGAAGACACAAACTTAAAAAAATAATTTATGGAACATCATTAGTAATTTTTCCTGATTAAGATTAATTTTAGAATTTTGATGACATGTTTTAAATAGGTTTGAACCCAATCTACACTTTGTTGGAATATATAACAAATTGGACCAAGCTATATTTCTAACAAGGACAAATAATTATTTCTTCTAGATTTTCCAGAACAAAAATTTTAAAATAAATTCAAAAGACTTTGAAATAAGATTTAAATTTGATTCTACAGATTTTCTAGATTTGCCAGAATATTTTTTTTGAATTTTAATCATAATAAGTTTGAAGAAATATTTCACAAATATTCTTCGTCGAAAAAACAGAAGCTAAAATGAAGAATTAAATTACAATTTATTTATTATTCTTTACAATAAAAAAAATACATTTACTTGAACATTGATTTAAATTGTCAGGAAAGAAGAGGATGGAATTTAAAAGGTAGAAAGGTATATGTGTTTAAAAATCCTAAAATCATTTTTAAGGTTGTATTTTTTCTCTAAATTTGTCTTTTTGAAAGTTATAAGAAGCAAAGTAAAACAATTAATGAATTTATTTAAACAAGTGAAAACAAATAAAAGACCAAGTCTTTAAAATATTTTCTTGGATTTTCAATTTCTATTTGAGTTTTGTCTCTCTTAGAATTAAAAATGTCGGGCAAAGCGAGACCAGCTTGCTAGTAAATAAATACAATTTAAAAAATAGAGGCAGCTCACTGGTGAATGTTGCTATTTGAGCTATTTTTAGAACAGGCCGGCGGGCTACTCATCTGGTCCTTACGGGCTGCCTGGTGCCCGCGGGTACCGCGTTGGTGACCCCTGCCCTAAAGGGACATGGGGGAAATTTTATTTTTTATAATTTAATTTTATTTGTAATTTTTTTTTAGACATGTATAACATGTATAACTTTTTATAAAGTTATAAAAAACAACAACATTTTTTTAAATTGTAATTGTAATTTTTTATTTTTAGACATGTATCTCGTGCGCAAAATAAACTATCTCGTGCGCAAGAGAAACTTTCTCTTGCGCACGAGATACATGTCTAAAAAAAAAAAAAGAAACAAATTATAACATTTTTTTTTTTATAACTTTATAAAAAGTTTCTCGTGCGCACAAGAAAGTTTCTCGTGCGCACGAGATACATGTCTAAAAAAAATAAAAATAAAAATTATAAAAAATAAAATTTCCCCCATGTCCCTTTAGGGGCTCCGTATATTACTAACCCCAAGACATTTTTGCAAAGGAATAACAAAAACAGCCAAGTCAAGAAAGAGGCAGGAGACAACGGTGTCACGATAATAAAAAATACCGGTTTTACTAGAGAAGGTTACAAAAATCATCACTATGCAGGAGTCGTAAATCTATTTCCAACTAAAAATAAAAAGCATAAGGAAACACCTACAGAGACTACAATGCCATCAAAGTACAATGGAAATTTTTTTTTTTTTAGAAAAGGGGCGGGGGTGCAAAGGAAGGGGGGCAAAACACCGCCTACCAAAGTTGTCATACAATTGACTACACATCACCTGAAAAAACTGCAAAGACAGTAATGTCTCTTTCATGCAATTAACAAGGAAACAGCAACAACCTGACACGCATCGTCTCACAGGAAATTGAAGTTTGCCTTTTACATCCACGTGGCGGCAGAGCACGTATATTTATCAAACAATAACACACATGGCGATAAAGTCATTTTTATACAGAATAGACAGCTGCACACAATACTGACATGCTTCATCTCATCAGAAATTGTCTGTTTTTTTCTTTCTTTTTTCTTCTCGGGTTGACTAAGCAGTGATCATCAATTATACAATATACATTATGGGATATGAAACCTTAAAGGATTATAAAATTAATGTAGGAAATTCCTGACGTGTTGAGTTCAGAGTGTAAACATCCAGAAACAGTCTATGTGGCTCATCTGAGAGAGAATGAAAAAAAACAAAAACATTAAGAAGTGCGTTAAAAAGTCACTATTTTGGCTGGCCGTCCAAAAAAAACCCCAAACAAAAACATCATCACAATTGATTGAAAATTAATTCTCTCACATTTTTAAATGCATACATTACAAGCACCTCAATCCATGTCGTCATAACTACACTGCAGCCCTCTCACCACATATCATTTGGAGTGTTACGTGACAATTGTTATAGCAAACGCGAAAAAGGAGCAATCCAAAATATTGAATAGCGTGTCGTAACACTGATTGTGTTCTCACGGCGTCAATTTGGGGTCTTTTCGGGGGGTTACAACTATTTACAGGTGATGCGTTGCATTTCACAAAATGACCTTTCATGCGTAGCAATGTGATTCGGGTAAGTGCTTAAAATGCAAAAAAAGACACAACAATTTGATTTGATACCTGAGGTGTCGGGTTTGCTGGCGAAAGAAAAGTTATTGTTGGGAAACGTTTACTTGCGTGGATTATGAAGTATTACAGAAATTCTGCTATTGTTCTAGAGCAGGGGTTTTTAACCGTTTCGAGGTCAGGGCCAAACTTTTCCACTACATAGGGGCCCGGGCCTTCAAATATTACCACTGAATTATTAATCTTACTCTTAATTTTAATCATATTCAATAATTGTTTTCATTAATTACAGAGATTATTATTTATTTAACACATAAACCTTAGGATTAGGTCAGGCTGATTGGAAAAATAACTACTAACTAGGGATGTCCGATAATGGCTTTTTGCCGATATCCGATATTCCGATATTGGCCAACTCTTTAATTACCGATACCGATATCAACCGATACCGATATCAACCGATATATGCAGTCGTGGAATTAACACATTATTATGCCTAATTTGGACAACCAGGTATGGTGAACATAAGGTACTTTTTAAAAATTTTTAGTAAAGTAAGATAAATGAATTAAAAACATTTTCTTGAATAAAAAAGAAAGTACAACAATATAAAAACAGTTACATAGAAACTAGTAATCAATGAAAATTAGTAAAATTAACTGTTAAAGGTTAGTACTATTAGTGGACCAACAGCCCGCACAATCATGTGTGCTTACGGACTGTATCCCTTGCAGACTGTATTGATATATATTGATATATAATGTAGGAACCAGAATATTAATAACAGAAAGAAACAACCCTTTTGTGTGAATGAGTGTGAATGGGGGAGGGAGGTTTTTTGGGTTGGTGCACTAATTGTAAGTGTATCTTGTGTTTTTTATGTTGATTTAATAAAAAAAACAAAAAACAAACAAACAAAAAACAAAACGATACCGATAATAAAAAAAACGATACCGATAATTTCGGATATTACATTTTAACGCATATATCGGCCGATAATATCGGCAGGCCGATATTATCGGACATCTCTACTACTAACCAAATATACTGCCAGGGACTCAAAAATAAACTGATGAAAAATAAATTGATATATAATTATGTCGTGCTAAAATCAATAAAATGTGAAAAAAAAATGAAACAAAACAAACGAAAATACAGCTTCGCCACTTTAGTCATAATTTTTGCACTTGAGATATTCTCTAACTTCCGCTCCAGACTGTTTGATATTGTCATTACTGCCACAACTGGTGGGAAAGTGTACTGCGGCCCATGGCTGAGAAACCCATATTTTTTGGCGGCCCAACAATGGTTAAGAAACACCATTTTAGACACTGTTAAATAGCCATTTCGCCCACACTTTCATTCAGTAAAAATGATCTGGAGTTGCAAACATACACTATTATTATGTTTTGAGGCAACGGAATCTCCAACTCTCAAGTTTTAGCAGATATTTTCCATTTTAGGGATGTATTCATTCTCAGTAGGGATGGGAATATTACACAACAACTCATGACTCTGTTGGGCTGCAATGCTTGGGGTGACGATTCGATTCAGAATTGATTATCGATTCAAACCGATTCTTGCAGAATACTTTTTGGTGTTAAATAATAATGAAACCTTTTAAAAACAGCTTACAAAAGTTACTTTTGGCTGGGGACGTATGATGTTGTATAGACAAGGATGACCTAAAACAAGCATTTTTAAAGATGGATTCTTACACAAAACAATACTGTTGAAAATGATTAATTAATTAAAACCGGAATAAATATAAACACGATTCAGATGTGAATACATTTTTTTTTTTAGCACCAATAATGATTAGCACACTCCACAAGCCAGCATACAGACTAAAAAATAGTAAACAAAGCTGTTCCAATTGTAGTTTTTTAAGTTTTGTGCTTAGCTTTTCTTTAATTAGAAGTATTGATACAACTGAATAGTTGTTTTTTGAATGCACAGATTTTTAAAAGGCTCCAACATTTTTCTTTTTTTTTTTTATGCCAAGAGAACTTTGCGGGGGGAAAGTCAAGAAATGTGAGCACAAGTAAGCGTTTCCCAAAATGTCAAATTGTGCTCTCTACACTTCCTTGAGAAACATGAATGTGTGTTTGTGGGTGGTTGACTCGTTAAGGGAGTCGTCTGAACAGCAACAATGTTTTAAACAGCAGGAATAAAGAGTCAAAGGAAGATCAAATGAACGCCAGAAAACATAAAATGAAAGAGCTTAATAATACCTGGCATACTTTTCAGAGTGTATTAAAAAACAACAACATTCACGCACATTCACACAGTATATTCATATTCATATATATATATATGCATATAAAACATCAAAAAAAACGGAGGAAGTTGGTCGCTGTCTGGGTTCCCGTTGGAGGGCGCCGACAGTAAACAATGTTCACTTAGGCCGCGGCGAGCCGTGTGTCAAGAGGCAGGACGAGGCCATCGCGGCCTGGACCGCAGCCCGGCAACTCCTAGACGCTTTCGGGAGCCGATAAACCGTACGTGAGCTCCGACCCCGGCAGGCAAGCTCGGCCCGTTCTGAAACTTCTTTGGGGCCGGGGGGGGCTGCCGTTTATTCCTGATCCTCTATCCTGTTCCCTTCTGGTGGGAACACACGCCCACGCTATCCAACATGGCGGAAGGGAAGAGTAGAGAGACTCAGGAGTCTGCGGCACTATCGAATATAACCTGGGGGGAGGAGGGGGGGGGTCGGTTGTTTTTTTTTTGTTTTATTTATTTTTATTTTTTTACAGAAGGGGCTGGGTGTGGTGGGGTCGGTTGGCGGTGTGAGGGGGGGTGTGGTCGGTGCTCGGAGCGGTGTCGCTCATCCTTATGAGTAGGATGACGAGTTCTGGCCCTCCTTGGAGCGCGCCTCCGCCTCCAGGTCCTGGTCGTCCTTAGTCTTGATGTCCTGGTAGTCGTGCGTAGAGACGGCGCTCTTTAGGTATGCCCAGTTGGCTGACAGGATCATCAGATAGTGAATCTGGATAAAGAAAACAACACAACTATGTGTTAAACCAGGCCTGGGCAATTATTTTGACTCGGGGGCCACATTTGGAGAAAAACATGTGTCTGGGGGCCGGTATATCTATTTTTATATATATCAAAAAAAATATACCAAACCTCACAATAATGTCTGATTGAATGCTAAAAACGTTATGACAGACCGCCTTAAAAAACGTAATGGAATTTTAAATTTTTCTATGAAGGATAAAACACTGAATATTGACAACATATGAATGTTACACCCCCTTTCGATCGACATATTTTACAATCAAGTGAAACGCAACAAAAATGGCGCAAATCCCATAGGGGTGATGAATGGTCAGCGTCTGAGAGCTGCGGCCTACCATCATGACCTCGCCCTTCCCTCTGTTGCTAGATATCTCGAGATGTATATGGAGGTTTTTTCCCACTCCAGACTGGGCCCCCTTAGGAACCCAGTCTAGATAGTATTTTTTTACTCATCCTTCCCCAGCGTTTGACCTTTTTCCCATCTTTTACGGGGCGCCTTGTGGCGACCCATCAGCGTTCCTGTTCTGCAAGCCTGTACACGGTTTGTTTTGTCCAATCTTGAACGGGTTTGTGCTGAAAATAAGGTTTCGTGGTACTTGTGCAATGACAATAAAGACCAATCCTATCCTATTCTATGCTAAATGCAACAAACAGTGAAATATGAACGCAAAGGGTACAAAATAAACCCACCTACAATCTGATATATCTGATATTTGCTGAATTCCCCCCAGGGATCAATAAAGTACTTTATATTCTATTCTATTCTGTTCTATTCTATTCTATTCTATTCTATATATCACTAAGCTTTAGAACTTTGTTGTGAAAATCTCCTTCCGCGTCTGTGGAAACGCTTCCCGCCCACACTGCTTGGTGCCTCGTGTGAGCTGCTGTGACGTAGATGACCATAGTAACTAATTAGATGACCATAGTAACTAATTAGATGACCATTGTAACTAATTATATGACCATTGTAACTAATTAGATGACCATAGTAACTAATTAGATGATCATTGTAACTAATTATATGACCATTGTAACTAATTAGATGACCATAGTAACTAATTAGATGACCATTGTAACTAATTAGATGACCATAGTAACGAATTAGATGACCATTGTAACTAATTAGATGACCATAGTAACGAATTAGATGACCATTGTAACTAATTAGATGGCCATAGTAACTAATTAGATGACCATTGTAACTAATCATATGACCATTGTAACTAAGTTGATGACCATAGTAACTAAGTAGATGACCATAGTAACTAATTAGATGACCATTGTAACTAATTATATGACCATTGTAACTAAGTTGATGACCATAGTAACTAATTAGATGACCATAGTAACTAATTAGATGACCATTGTAACTAAGTTGATGACCATAGTAACTAATTAGATGACCATAGTAACTAAGTAGATGACCATAGTAACTAATTAGATGACCATTGTAACTAAGTTGATGACCATAGTAACTAAGTAGATGACCATAGTAACTAATTAGATGACCATTGTAACTAATTATATGACCATTGTAACTAATTAGATGACCATTGTAACTAATTAGATGACCATAGTAACTAATTAGATGACCATTGTAACTAATTAGATGACCATTGTAACTAATTAGATGACCTTTGTAACTAATTATATGACCATTGTAACTAAGTTGATGACCATAGTAACTAATTAGATGACCATTGTAACTAATTATATGACCATTGTAACTAATTAGATGACCATAGTAACTAATTAGATGACCATAGTAACTAATTAGATGACCATTGTAACTAATTATATGACCATTGTAACTAATTAGATGACCATAGTAACTAATTAGATGACCATTGTAACTAATTATATGACCATTGTAACTAATTAGATGACCATAGTAACTAATTAGATGACCATAGTAACTAATTATATGACCATTGTAACTAATTAGATGACCATAGTAACTAATTAGATGACCATAGTAACTAATTATATGACCATTGTAACTAATTAGATGACCATAGTAACTAATTAGATGACCATTGTAACTAATTAGATGACCATTGTAACTAATTATATGACCATTGTAACTAATTAGATGACCATTGTAACTAATTATATGACCATTGTAACTAATTAGATGACCATAGTAACTAATTAGATGACCATAGTAACTAATTAGATGACCATTGTAACTAATTAGATGACCATAGTAACTAATTAGATGACCATTGTAACTAATTATATGACCATTGTAACTAAGTTGATGACCATTGTAACTAATTAGATGACCATAGTAACTAATTAGATGACCATAGTAACTAATTAGATGACCATTGTAACTAATTAGATGACCATAGTAACTAATTAGATGACCATTGTAACTAAGTTGACGACCATTGTAACTAATTAGATGACCATTGTAACTAATTAGATGACCATAGTAACTAATTAGATGACCATTGTAACTAATTATATGACCATTGTAACTAAGTTGATGACCATAGTAACTAATTCGATGACCATAGTAACTAAGTAGATGACCATAGTAACTAATTAGATGACCATTGTAACTAATTAGATGACCATTGTAACTAAATATATGACCATTGTAACTAATTAGATGACCATTGTAACTAATTAGATGACCATAGTAACTAATTAGATGACCATTGTAACTAATTAGATGACCATAGTAACTAATTAGATGACCATTGTAACTAATTATATGACCATTGTAACTAATTAGATGACCATTGTAACTAATTAGATGACCATTGTAACTAATTATATGACCATAGTAACTAATTAGATGACCATTGTAACTAATTATATGACCATTGTAACTAAGTTGATGACCATTGTAACTAATTAGATGACCATTGTAACTAATTAGATGACCATAGTAACTAATTAGATGACCATTGTAACTAATTATATGACCATTGTAACTAAGTTGATGACCATAGTAACTAATTAGATGACCATAGTAACTAATTAGATGACCATTGTAACTAATTAGATGACCATTGTAACTAATTATATGACCATTGTAACTAATTAGATGACCATAGTAACTAATTAGAAGACCATTGTAACTAATTATATGACCATTGTAACTAAGTTGATGACCATAGTAACTAATTAGATGACCATAGTAACTAAGTAGATGACCATAGTAACTAATTATATGACCATTGTAACTAATTAGATGACCATTGTAACTAATTAGATGACCATTGTAACTAATTATATGACCATTGTAACTAATTAGATGACCATAGTAACTAATTAGATGACCATTGTAACTAATTATATGACTATTGTAACTAATTAGATGACCATAGTAACTAATTAGATGACCATTGTAACTAATTATATGACCATTGTAACTAATTAGATGACCATAGTAACTAATTAGATGACCATTGTAACTAATTAGATGACCATTGTAACTAATTATATGACCATAGTAACTAATTAGATGACCATAGTAACTAATTAGATGACCATTGTAACTAATTATATGACCACTGTAACTAAGTTGATGACCATAGTAACTAATTAGATGACCATAGTAACTAAGTAGATGACCATAGTAACTAATTAGATGACCATAGTAACTAATTAGATGACCATAGTAACTAAGTAGATGACCATAGTAACTAATTAGATGACCATAGTAACTAATTAGATGACCATAGTAACTAAGTAGATGACCATAGTAACTAATTAGATGACCATAGTAACTAATTAGATGACCATAGTAACTGGTATATCATCCATAAGCGCAGATTCCAACCATTGAAAGACTTAGTATCGTTGAAGACTTACGGTCATTAGAAAACATGACTGCACATCATAATGGCAGCTACACTTTCCATCTTAAAGATCTAAAAAAATTATTTGGGAATGTCCGGCGGGCCAGATTGAAAAGCTCAACGGGCCGCATGTGGCCCCCGGGCCTTAATTTGCCCAGATCTGTGTTAAACAGATCCAATGTGCAGGAGTTTTCGGTATTCGTCACCCATTACTCACAATGCTTTGTGCTCCAATACCCATTTATGTGTTTCTTCTACTCAAGCAGGGGTGTAGCACCAAATTCTGGGTCCACATACACGCCCTGAGATCGGTAGGTTGTGAGTTCAAACCCCGAGTCATACCAAGGACTATAAAAATGGGACCCATTGCCTTCCTGCTTGGCACTCAGCATTAAGGGTTGGAATTGGGGGTTAAATCACCAAAAATGAGTCCCGGGCGCGGCCACCGCTGCAGCTCACTGCTCCCCTTACCTCCCAGGGGGTGATCAAGGGTGATGGGTCAAATGCAGAGAATAATTTCGCCACACCTAGTGTAACTCGCTGGAGTAAAAAAAGACAATATAACATACATCCATAAACATGGATGCATATGAGAAAGTGCAATATATTTATCTGTACAGTAACCTATTTATTTATTTATTTATACATGCACCTTATTGCTTTTTTATCCTGCACTACCATGAGGTAATGCAACGAAATTTCGTTCTTATCTGTAATGTAAAGTTCAAATTTGAATGACAGTAAAAAGGAAATCTAAGTCTAAGTCTAAGTGTGTGACAATCATTGGTACTTTAACTTAACACATCCCACCCTGAAAGCCAAATTTGCTGCTCCATACACCCACACTTAAAATTCATATGCACTGAAAAAACATTAATTATTGCATGAATTTAACATATTTTAGCTAAAAAAAAAAAAAAAAAAAAAAGCTATTTATATAGCGCTTTTCTCTAGTGACTCAAAGCGCTTTTACACAGTGAAACCCAATATCTAAGTTACATTTAAACCAGTGTGGGTGCGGCACTGGGAGCAGGTGGGTAAAGTGTCTCGCCCAAGGACACAACGGCAGTGACTAGGATGGCGGATGGCGGAAGTGGGGATCAAACCTGGAACCCTCAAGTTGCTGGCACGGCCACTCTACCAACCGAGCTATACCCCAGCTATGCGGGAGCTACACCTACCAAATAATTTAGTTTTGTTTAAAAAAAAAAAAAAGGTAATTTTGTTTTAAAATGTGAAGTGGCTGGAATATGTCATTATTCACTTAAATATGGTTATACATCTTATACATTTTCCTGTAAAGTAAATATTAGCTGATACACGATAGGATTATCCTCAGTGTATTATACAAATCATATTAATACGTCATTATTAAAGTTAAAGTTAAAGTCCCAACGATAGTCCTAGGTGTGGTGAAATGATCCTCTGCATTTGACCCATCCCCATGTTCACCCCCTGGGAGGTGAGGGGAGCAGTGAGCAGCAGCGGTGGCCGCGCTTGGGAATCATTTTGGTGATTTAACCCCCAATTCCGGCCCTTGATGCTGAGTGCCAAGCAGGGAGGTAATGGCTCCCATTTTTTGTAGTCTTTGGTATGACTCGGCCGGGGTTTGAACTCACGACCTTCCGGTCTCAGGGCGGACACTCTAACCACAAGGCCACTGAGCTGGGGTGTCGCACCTAATTCCGGGTCCACATACACAAGACTCCTACTCAGACCCCCCCATCCCACCCTAAAAGCCAAATTCGCCGCTCCATACACCCACACTTAAAATTCATATACCGTATTTTTCGGACTATAAGTCGCAGTTTTTTTCATAGTTTGGCCGGGGGTGCGACTTATACTCAGGAGCGACTTATGTGTGAAATTATCAACACATTACCGTAAAATATCAAATAATATTATATAGCTCATTCACGTAAGAGACTAGACGTATAAGATTTCATGGGATTTAGCGATTAGGAGTGACAGATTGTTTGGTAAACGTATAGCATGTTCTATATGTTATAGTTATTTGAATGACTCTTACCATAATATGTTACGTTAACATACCAGGCACGTTCTCAGTTGGTTATTTATGCCTCATATAACGTACACTTATTCAGCCTGTTGTTCACTATTCTTTATTTATTTTAAATTGCCTTTCAAATGTCTATTCTTGGTGTTGGGTTTTATCAAATACATTTGCCCAAAAATGCGACTTATACTCCAGTGCGACTTATATATGTTTTTTTCCTTCTTTATTATGCATTTTCGGCCGGTGCGACTTATACTCCGGAGCGACTTATACTCCGAAAAATACGGTACACTAAAAAACTAATTATTGCATGGATTTAACATATTTTAGCTACACATCCCAAATTATTTAGTTTTGGTAATTTTGTTTTAAAATGTGAAGTGGCTGGAATATGTCATTATTCATTTAAATATGGTTAAACATCCAACACATTTTCCTGTAAAGTAAATATCAGCTGATACACGATAGGATTATCCTCAGTGCATTATACAAATCATATTAATACGTCATTATTAAAGTTAAAGTCCCAACGATACTCCGAGGTGTGGTGAAATTATCCTCTGCATTTGACCCATCCCCATGTTCACTTCCCGGGAGCCGGATTTTGGACGCTGGCAGGCCGGATCCGGCACACGGGCCACAGTTTGGGGGTCCCCGTCTAAGAAATTATTTATTTAATTCAAGCTGTAACGATCTATCACTTAATTTCTGTTCGTGCTTCCTTGTTTTTGTATTTACTTCCTATCAGTGCTCTTATTTT
>NC_084731.1:92550692-92628192 GCF_033978785.1 Entelurus aequoreus | reverse complement strand
GTGGGGCAGCCACGGGCGGCACTTGGCGGCGTGGGGCAGCCACGGGCGGCACTTGGCGGCGTGGGGCTGCGACTGGCGGCACTTGGCGGCGTGGGGCTGGTACTGGTGGCGCTTGGCGTGGAGCAGGTACTGGTGGCGCTTGGCGTGGAGCAGGTATTGGTGGCGCTTGGCGTGGAGCAGGTACTGGTGGCGCTTGGCGTGGAGCAGGTACTGGTGGCGCTTGGCGTGGAGCAGGTACTGGTGGCGCTTGGCGTGGAGCAGGTACTGGCGGCGCTTGGCGTGGAGCAGGTACTGGCGGCGCTTGGCGTGGAGCAGGTACTGGCGGCGCTTGGCGTGGAGCAGGTACTGGTGGCGCTTGGCGTGGAGCAGGTACTGGTGGCGCTTGGCGTGGAGCAGGTAGATCTTGGCATGGTCGAAAAACTGGTGGTGGTGGTCGTGCTGGTGGCTGTGGCTTGGCAGGTCGAAAGACAGGTGGTGGGGGTCGTGCTGGAGGCTGTGGCTTGGCGTGACGAAAGACTGGTGGTGGGGGTCGTGCTGGTGGCTGTGGCTTGGCAGGTCGAAAGGCAGGTGGTGGTGGTCGTGCTGGAGGCTGTGGCTTGGCGTGACGATGCTGACCCACCCCAACTGAACAATTCCCAGCCCTAGCCCCCCCCTCAAGGAGCGGATCCCAGACGCGCTCCCCGCGGTCTGGAACCGTCTTTTGGGGTGGGCGGAGGGGGTTCAGGAGGAGGGCAGAATCCTCCCCTCTAAATTGTCCAAAAGGTCTTTCGTTCCCCCCCACCTGGGCTTTTGTGGGTGAAAAAAAAATTTCTGACTTGGGCGTGGCATGAGTCCTGGGGGGCGGGGCATGAAAATTGGGTGACTGTGATTGACAGGATCTGATTTCTAAAAACATGTCTTGGTAATGTTTAATCATGGATTTAGAGTCTTTGGTTGGATGTGGCTGACAAGAAAAAGAGTTCAGGGGAAAAAAATCCATGACGTCACCCACTGGCAGCGGCGTGACGTCGTCCTGGGGAAGCCGGGCTGGCTGCAGCTCGTTTCCGCCCGGAGGGGGAGGAGCTTGCGGGAACGATGCGTCCTTTCCAATGCTTGTGGAAGCCCTCCCTGACGTCCTTCGTTGGGAGCGGCGCTTCCGGGACTGCGGTGACGCAGCGCCATCCTCGGACCAAAGGGAGCTGATCGGCACCAGTTTGCCGGTCGGACCCCACATGAGATCCCTGCGCTCCATGGGGGAATGGCGGAGCGTCTCGGCCTCCATGGCGCGCAGGACCTCCCACGTTACCTCGTCAAAATTGTCCCATTTTTTTGCGGGAGAGCTCTCGTGCTGGCGACATCTGTCAAGACTTGGTCTTTGGCGTGGTTTGCTCTCCCGTGGTGCAAAAGAAATGGAACGGACGTGGCGTGCAGGTAAAGACATAGTTTAATTATAACTATAAACTACAAAGTACAAACAAAAGGGTACAAACAAAAGGCGCTCACAGCGGAGGTAAAAAAAACTTCACTAGGAAAAAACAAAAGGCGCGCACAATGGCGGAGAACTATGAACATTTAAACAAAAACTTACGTGACAAGAAACTGTGAACATGGCATGAATGTGTGATGTCGCCAGGACGAACAACAGAAACAGAAAAGCCTATATAGTGACATGATAAGTGAAAACAGGTGCGTGACTAACTGAACAGGTGCGTGACATGACAATGTGAAAACGTGAGACAGGTGTGTGTGAGTCCAAACGTGGAACAGGTGAAACTAATGGTTGCTATGGTGACAAACAAAACCAGGAAGTGAAACCAGGAACTAAGGAAGTGTCCAAAAAACAAAACAGCACATGGCCAAACAAAAACATGAACACAGACATGACAGTTTTTAATGAATGTTTAGGTCTACTACGCTAGTGTAAAGTACTTGGTGAAAAAAATTGGACAACCACTGCTCTTAAGACATGCTGAATAACTATATCTTAAATGCATTACTTTCAAATGCCTAATTTTACAATCAAACAATCAGAATAAATGGGTGGCAAAGGTATGTGATCTACCTACCATACTGCCTGACGTCCACGCAGATGGAGTCCGGTAAGGTGATGTTGGAGTCCGGGGACCTCATGGCAGCACAGGTGTTCCACATGTTGAAAAAAAGGAACACCGGGATGGCAGTGAAGCCGAAAATGGCGAGGAAGGCCAGGGCGAGGATGTAGGTCAGAAACATGAACTGGAAGGAGGAGAGAAATGACTACTTTTGTCATCAAGTTTGGCAAAAAATGAAGTTACTTTTTAAAGCCTGATGGTGTGTACTAAGCAGATTGGAACATCTGGAACAATCAACGTCATCAAGCTGGGATGCAGAAAGTGTGCCAGTGTTGTCCCTGAGGGCTCAAGTGTGTGTATAGTATATCTGCCCTCACATTGAGGTGTTGAAGTGTGTAGTGCAAGTGAAGAATAACTCTGTAAACCACTTTGATACATTTTGTGTCATAAAAGGTGCTTCAACTAATCCAATGTACAGTATAAGGATTTATTAGACCAGTGGGGCCCAACCTTTTTGAGCCCAAGGGCCAGCTTGTGGTAGGGTAGAAAAACAAGTTGCCTCTATATTGAAGCTATAATCATATATATCTGATTTATGACACCAAAAGACTTCCAAAGTTAGCGAATTAGTAGATATGATTAAAATAGTATCAATCTCACGGAGATTCCTTAATCATTTTGAGAGTTAATGAGCAAGTCAGTCACATGATCCGTGACGTAGAAGTAGCAACCACAGATACCTTCCCCATCAACAACAATGCTAATCAAGCAGACTTTGTGACAGCCAAAATGTATTACTTTGGGAAAATTATGATCCAGAACCTTGTGTTTTTGAGCCCGAACAGAAAGAGGACGAGCAAAAATTTTTAGAAGCCGAGCGCTAATTTGATGAAGCTTTATTGAAACACTATAGCATTAGCAGCATACAAACTAACCATAACAAACCCCAATAAAACAAAACACTTGCTGTGATATTTCTACTCTGGCTGGGATGCCGACCGACGGGGTGCTCACATAGTTCCGTTTAGAGCAGGGGTGTCACACTCATTTTAGATCGGGGGCCACATGGAGAAAAATCTACTCCCAAGTGGGCCGGACTGGTAAAATCACGGCACGATAACTTAAAATTAAAGACAACTTCAGATTGTTTTCTTTGTTTAAAAATAGAACAAGCACCTTCTGAAAATATAAAAATCATAATGTTGTTGTTTTTTTTTTACACTTACATGTTGCGGTTAATAGTATCCTACCTTTATTTGTCGTTATTTATACTTTCTGAATAAATTATGTGATAATGTTCATCAGTCAACTCATTGGTGTTAAAAAAATCAAAATCAAATTACAGGATGTTATTTATGCAGTTTGCTCATTTTCATCGACATGTGCACTAACATGTGGTTAATTTTTTTTTTTTACATATGTAGCATAATCTACAAAGATACAAATAATTGCTATTGCGACATCTAGTGGACACATTTAGAACAGCAGTTTCTTTCCTTCAAAAATTCTGGCTCATTTTTATACTTAGCAAACTCATCCCGCGGGCCGGATAAAACCTGTTTGCGGGCCTGTTCTGGCCCGCGGGCCGTACATTGGACACCCCTGGTTTAGATGAAGATTCAATCACAATCCTCACGAAGGGTTAAAAAAAAACAGGTGCCGCAACTACGTCTTTTTTGCTACCTCGGGGGATGTCGAAGTCCACCAGTCTCTCAGTCCATGGCCACATTTGTCTACTACCAGGTGAGAGACGCATGAGTTATAATCTAGAAAATGGGGGTCAAACTCATTTTAGATCGAGGGCCACATGGAGAAAAATTTACTCCAAAGTGGGCCGGACTGGTAAAATCCCGGCACGATAACTTAAAAATAAAGACAACTTCAGATTGTTTTCTTTGTTTAAAAATAGAACAAGCACATTCTGAATATATACAAATCATAAGGTTGTTGGTTTTTTTTTACACTTACATGTTGCGGTTAATAGTATCCTACCTTTTTTTGTCGTTATTTATACTTTCTGAATAAATTATGTGATAATGTTCATCAGTCAACTCATTGGTGTTAATTTTCAATCTATCAAGATTATAAAAAAAAAATCAAAATCAAATTACAGGATGTTATTTATGCAGTTTGCTCATTTTCATCGACATGTGCACTAACATGTGGTTTTTTTTTTTTTTTTACATATGTAGCATAATCTACAAAGATACAAATAATTGCTATTGCGACATCTAGTGGACACATTTAGAACAGCAGTTTCTTTCCTTCAAAAATTCCGGCTCATTTTTATACTCAGCAAACTCATCCCGCGGGCCGGAGAAAACCTGTTCGTGGGCCGTATGTTTAACACCCATGGTTTGAATCAGGGGTCACCAACGCGGTGCCCGCGAGCACCAGGTAGCCCGTAAGGACCAGATGAGTAGCCCGCTGGCCTTTTCTAAAAATAGTTTAAATAGCAGCACTTACCAGTTAGCTGCCTCTATTATTTAAATGTTATTTATTTACTAGCAAGCTGGTCTCGCTTTGCTCGACATTTTTAATTCTAAGAGAGACAAAACTCAAATAGAATTTGAAAATCCAAGAAAATATTTTAAAGACTTGGTCTTCACTAACTGACAAATAAACAGATAACAGATTTGGTGTCCAGTTCAAAGTGTGACATGATTTATTTAAAAATTTGAGAGTTGACTTTTGTATTTTACATGAGTTATTATTTGTACAAACATGGTGCAAAGTAATTCATGATTTGTTAAAAAATGTTAGTGGCTAGCTAGTTAAAATGGGATATTGTGATTTCACAAGACTGTCTTAGAAGTGATCATTTGAAAATTTGAAAATGTTCAATTTGAAAAATGTGCACCTAGAGAAAATATAAAAATAAAGTGCTGCATATTGATATATGTTTGTTTCTATATATATTTATTGTGAGAAATTATTAAGATGATCAGTGTTTCCACAAAGATAAATATCATTAATTATTAATAATAACATAGAGTTAAAGGTAAATTGAGCAAATTGGCTATTTCTGGCAATTTATTTAAGTGTGTATCAAACTGGTAGCCCTTCGCATTAATCAGTACCCAAGAAGTAGCTCTTGGTTTCAAAAAGGTTGGTGACCCCTGGTTTAGATGAAGATTCAATCACAATCCTCACGAAGGGTTAAAAAAAAGTTACCGCAACTACGTCTTTTTTGCTATCTCGGGGGATGTCGAAGTCGACCAGTCTCTCGGTCCATGGCCACCGTTGTCTACTACCAGGTGAGAGACGCATGAGTTATAATCTAGAATTAACTTTTGCCAAGTTTGAGACGAACCAGAAGCAGCGGCTTGCCTAGTGTGTCAACAATAGCAACGTAAGCTAGCTTTAGCTCACTGCTATCAATGCGCCGCTAAAACGGCGCTTATGTAAGCTGCTCTTTTTAAACCAAACATTAATAAAACATGAAAATATCACAGCAGAAGTAAATATTGCGAGTCCAGGAAGGGACGTATTCTTCGCGCATGCAGGGACGTACACTATATTGCCAGAAATATTTGGCCGCCCATCCAAATGATGAGAATCGGGTGCCCTAATCACTTGTCCCGGTGTATAAAATCAAGCACTTAGGCATGGAGACTGTTTCTACAAACATTTGTGAAAGAATGGGCCGCTCTCAGTGATTTCCACCGTGGAACTGTCATAGGATGCCACCTGTGCAACAAATCCAGTCGTGAAATTTCCTCGCTCCTAAATATTCCCGAGTCAACATTATTATAAGAAAATTGAAGAATTTGGGAACAACAGCAAGTCAGCCACCAAGTGGTAGGCCACGTAAACTGACAGAGAGGGGTCAGCATAGTGCAAAGACTTTCTGCACAGTCAGTTGCTACAGAGCTCCAAACTTCATGTGACCTTCCAATTAGCCCACATACAGTACGCAGAGAGCTTCATGGAATGGGTTTCCATGGCCGTGCAGCTGTGTCTAAGCCATACATCACCAAGTCCAATGCAAAGCGTGGGATGCAGTGGTGTAAAGCACGTCGCCACTGGACTCTAGAGCAGTGGACACGCCTTCTCTGGACTGAAGAGTCATGCTTATCCATCTGGCAATCTGATGGACGAGTTTGGGTTTGGAGGTTGCCAGGAGTAACGCTACATTTTGGACAGCATTGTGCTGAGTGTGAAATTTGGTGGAGGAGGAATTATGGCATGGGGTTGTTTTTCAGGAGTTGGGCTTGGCCCCTTAATTCCAGTGAAAGGAACTTTGAATGCTCCAGGATACCAGAACATTTTGGACAATTCCATGGGATGGCACTTTAAGTTCATATGTGAGTAAAGGCAGGTGGCCAAATACTTTTGGCAATATAGTGTATCTGGTAGTGACAGGTGCTTTGCCAGTTTCTAATATGAACCGTCTTTGATTGTAATTTCAGAATTTCACCATTTGGACACCCCTGCTGTCAGGTATTCTTTGTCCATCAACAATTTCAAAATCTTTAAAGGCCTACTGAAAGCCACTACTACCGACCACGCAGTCTGATAGTTTATATATCAATGATGAAATCTTAACATTATAACACATGCCAATACGGCCGGGTTAACTTATAAAGTGACATTTTAAATTTGCCGCTAAACTTCCGGTTCGAAACGCCTCTGAGGATGACGTATGCGCGTGACGTAGACCGGCGAACACGGGTATGCCTTCCACATTGAAGCCAATACGAAAAAGCTCTGTTTTCATTTCATAATTCCACAGTATTCTGGACATCTGTGTTCGTGAATCTGTTTCAATCATGTTCATTGCATTATGGAGAAGGAAGCTGAGCAAGCAAAGAAGAAAGTTGTCGGTGCGAAATGGACGTATTTTTCGAACGTAGTCAGCAACAACAGTACACAGCCGGCGCTTCTTTGTTTACATTCCCGAAAGATGCAGTCAAGATGGAAGAACTCGGATAACAGAGACTCTAACCAGGAGGACTTTTCACTTCGATACACAGACGCCTGTAGAGAACTGGGACAACACAGACTCTTACCAGGATTACTTTGATTTGGATGACAAAGACGCAGACGTGCTACTGTGAGTATGCAGCTTTGGCTTCTAAACATTTGATCGCTTGACCGCATGTGCGCAACTTTTTTTTGCGTATGTACGTAACTTTTTTAAAATATATAAGCTTTATGAACCTTGGGTTAGGTGAACGGTCTTTTGGGCTGAGTGATTGTGTGTGTTGATCAGGTGTTTGAATTGTATTGGCGTGTTCTATGGAGCTAGGAGCTAGCAGAGGAGCTAGGAGCTAGCATAACAAACACGCAGGTGTTTTCATGCAGGATTAATTTGTGGCATATTAAATATAAGCCTGGTTGTGTTGTGGCTAATAGAGTATATATATGTCTTGTGTTTATTTACTGTTGTAGTCATTCCCAGCTGAATATCAGGTCACCCCCGGCTCTCACAGCATCTTACCTATCTGAATAGCTTCAACTCCCCACTAGTCCTTCACTTACACTTTACTCATCCACAAATCTTTCATCCTCGCTCAAATTAATGGGGAAATTGTCGCTTTCTCGGTCCGAATCTCTCTCACTTCATGCGGCCATCATTGTAAACAATAGGGAACTTTGCGTATATGTTCAACTGACTACGTCACGCTACTTCCGGTAGGGGCAAGCCTTTTTTTTATCAGATACCAAAAGTTGCAATCTTTATCGTCGTTGTTCTATACTAAATCCTTTCAGCAAAAATATGGCAATATCGCGAAATGATCAAGTATGACACATAGAATAGATCTGCTATCCCCGTTTAAATAAAAAAAAATCATTTCAGTAGGCCTTTAAAGATTGGCAGCATGTGCCTGAGAGCGTGTTGACGTACGAAGGCAGTGATGCAGCGTCCGCACACGGTGGTCTTGAAGTCGCTCTGAAGCTCCTTCTTGATGGCGCTGGTGGTATAGAAGCCCTCGGCCAGCAGGACGATGGCATAGACAAAGAAGAAGGAGGCGATGCCATAGATGATGTACTGGAAGATCTGAATCCTGAGGATGAGGGAAGGGTTAAAGAGGGTCAGAGTTATGCAACTTACTGGTAAAGGACCACAACTTACACCTCAAGGTCCTACTTTTTCACTACAGAAGGACCCGGAGCCCACTCAAATATTAATACTGGATCTATTAATCTTACTCTTGATTTTAATCGAATTTAATAATTATACCTAATCTACTTTCAGTTTAACAGGATAAACTTTGTCAAAGGATATGAAAGCATGAGTTAATCACAGAGATTATTATCAAGGCTTAGGTCGGGCTGAGTAAAAATATAAATACTCATCAAATATACTGCAAAAGAAGGGACTCATAAAAACTGATGAAAAAAAAATGCATACAATTACACAGTGGTAAAATTAATTTATTCAAACTAAATAACTCAGCAACAAGGGTTGGAATTGGGGGTTAAATCACCAAAATGATTACTGAGCGCAGCCACCGCTGCTGCTCACTGCTCCCCTCACCTCCCAGTGGCTGGAACAAGGGGATGGGCCAAATGCAGATAATAATTTCACCACACCTAGTGTGACTGTCAGTGGTACTTTAACTTTAAATTAATGCGAATTTCTGTTAATAAGGAAATAATACAAAGTGTTAGTGAATATCGTTACCCGGGTGTCATTTTAGACCCAACACTTGGCTTTAAAAAACATATCCAACAGATGTGCCAGAGACTTAAGTATACCATAAACATGTTCAAATGATCAAATGATCAAATGTATCAGGAATTTGTTAACACTGGAGGCAGCTCAAACTTATTTTAAAGCAATGATTATTGTTTTTATTATTGTGTAACATGTTGGTCCCAGGCAAGCAATATAACACTGAGGCCATTGGAAACCTTGCACAAACAATCGCTCAAAATCCTTGACCGAAAACCACAACACCGCCATCACTTTTTAAGGAATCAATAAAGTACTATCTATCTATCTATCTAGTTCTCCAAACATATAGATTGTTACATTTTTGTCACGTTCTGGACGCATGGTGATGCGGGATTTTTGTTCTCCCAAGATGCAAAGGACGAAAACCGGACAGGACTTGCAGGTAACGACATGATTTAATGATAAAATAACACAAAACTGGTACCAAAACAGAAAACAAACCGACAGGACGAGGTGCCGAGCGCACCGGAAGCTAAGGCTAACACTTAGCACAGATTGTGACTACTAGCATGAGCTAGGAAACTAGAACAAACCTACGTGGCAGTCGCGGGATGCAAAACAAAGACGCCAGACCGACTGACTGAGAAGGCAGGCTTTAAATAATAATGTCAATGATGACCAACAGGTGCGTGTCGGGAACCCCAGCGGCAGGTGAACGTAATAAGTTACTATGGTAACCAACTAAGAGGTGCATAAACAGGAACTAGAATGGGACCAAGACTAACAGAAAAACACAAGTGACTTGAAAACGTAAACAGAAATATGATCCGGGCAGCGGATCATAACAATTTTGCTAACATTAAAAGATTATCATCAGTACGAATGACCCATCTAAATCCTAAATAACACTGCGCCAGCGCCACTTAAGCACTTTGTCCAGTTTACTTCTGCAGTGGCAACTACAAACACACGAGCCTCCACCAGGGGGCAGTGTAGCGTACCCAGATGTAAAAAATATTTTTCACAATGAGCCTTTTCATATAAAG
Organism: Entelurus aequoreus; assembly: GCF_033978785.1. Classification (NCBI taxonomy): domain Eukaryota; kingdom Metazoa; phylum Chordata; class Actinopteri; order Syngnathiformes; family Syngnathidae; genus Entelurus; species Entelurus aequoreus. Next base: position 92,618,491 of record NC_084731.1, on the reverse strand, counting down.
CGATAAAGCAGTGGAACGACCTCACAACAAACTTGAAAAGTCTAACAGATTACTCTTCATTCACAATTGAAGTTAAAAAGTGGCTTTGGAGCAATCAAAGCTGCTCACACGGTCACTAAGGTAGCCACTATGTTTGACACATCAACTTAATGTGTATTATATTTATCCATGAGAGCATTTTTTTTGTAAATTGTGAGGTGTGTCTGTTCAAATCATGGTTGTTTTTACAAAGGATGACAGATGTGAACAAGACCATGTATTGTTTATTTGTGATGATGTAATGTATAATAAGTATGTGTCAATGAAAGGGTATTTTATGACGTTTTGTAATTTGATTACATGCTATAGTATATTTTTATTGTTATCATTTTATTGCATGTTCTTTGTATCTCTTTAATTTAGGGTAGCCAGGGACTGCAGATATAAATGAGCTATTTAGCTATAATCTGGTGCAGAACACATCTGTCTTTGAGCTTAATGTTTCTGTGCAAGACTAAACTAAATATTAATAAATCTATATTTAAACTATCAATAAAATGAAGTGCAAATGAAAAAAACAGCTTCACCAATTTAGTCAAAATATTTGCGTATAAGAAACTTCTCTATGACTTTAGCTCCGGACTTCTTATGTTTGTTTGATCCATAATGGTTTATAAAGAGAGTATGGCCAACTAAACAGCAGGCGCCATGACTGCTACCAAGGATGCGGCTGTGTTTGGATGTTGGTTTTTCCTGACGAAATAAACCAAAATAATACGTCTTCATATAGTTCTAAACATACTCCAGCTCATAAATCTACAATAAAACATGCTTGTATTTCGTCAAAGTATGTGCTGCTACATTCCTGCACTGTTTCGTGACCAGTAGGCTCTTTGACGCGCACCTGAATAAACATACAAAACTACACAGAACGACCAAAAATAATAATAATAATAATAATAATAGATTTTATTTGTAAAAAAAAAATAATTACCCTCATTTTGTCAAAATCTTCATTAGTTTCGGACCAACAATCATGGACAATTATGACTTTTGTGTGAAGTGTGTCAACTGTGGTGTAGGGTTGTACAGTATAGTACCGCGATACTAGTGAATCATATTCGGTACTATACCGCCTCTAAAAAGTACCGGTGTAGTATCATCCCTGCAGGACGAGGAATAGCTAAACATGCTTCACTACACACCGTAGCTCACCGGCGTCAAAATGTAAACAAACGCCATTGGTGGATCTACACCTAACATCCACTGTAATGATACAAAGTCTAGTCGACATTTTTTAGTATCACAAAATCAGTGTTTTAGCTACTTTTATATCACTAATCCTCGTCTCCATGGCGACAAAAAAAGTAAGTTTCTTACAAGTATCATCCCTGAAGGACGAAGAATAGCTAAACATGCTTCACTACACACCGTAGCTCACCGGCATCAAAATGTAAACCAAGGCCATAGGTGGATCTACACCTAACATCCAATGTAATTATACCAAGTACAAGAGCGTGTCTGGACGATATTACTATGATAACATCGATATTTTTTCGTTTAAAAAAAAAATATTATGTTTATAAACTCAGGAAATATGTCCCTGGACACATGAGGACTTTGAATATGACCAAAGTATGATCCTGTAACGACTTGGTATCGGATTGATACCCAAATTTGTGGTATCATCCAAAACTAAATTGTAAAGTATCAAACAACAGAAGAATAAGTGACTATTAGATGTTAACAGAAGTGTAGATAGAACATGTTAAAAGAGAAAGTAAGCAGATATTAACAGTAAATGAACAAGTAGATTAGTAATTCATTTTCTACCGCTTGTCCTTAATATTTTGGACAAAATAATAGAATGGAAAATGACACAATATGTTACTGCACATGCCAGCAGACTAATTAGGAGTCTTTGTTTGCTTTCTTACTATTAAAAGACAAGTTGTCTTGTATGTTCACTATTTTATTTAAGGACAAACTTGCAATAAGAAACATATGTTTAATGTACCCTAAGATTTTTTTGTTAAAATAAAAACAATAATGACATTTTTTATGGTGCCCTTTATTTGGAAAAGTATCAAAAAGTACCAAAAAGTACCGAAATACATTTTGGTACCGGTACTGGTACCAAAATATTGGTATCGGGACAACACTACAGTGGTGTCTGCTTCCAATGTATGTGTAACCACTGTAAGTATCACTCATTATGTATTATTCTAACTAATTTTTTTTTTTGGTAACATCCATCCATCCATCCATTTTCTACCGCTTGTCTGCTAAGTGAATAAGTGTACTTTTGTACTTTTCCCCCCATATTTCTGCACAATTACTCAGATATGGTAACACCAGCAAGCAGTAGAGACTATGGAGTGATTTTTGGTCCAGAACGTATTTTGCTTCATTCATTATTGACGTATTTCTTGCCACTTTATGTTGTATAATTGTACGTGAGATTTTAAGTTAATTTTATCATCTATTTTACTCATTTAATGTTCGTCTATTCGTATTTGTGTTTGACTTTCCCTTCTGCTGCCACCCAATTGCATTATTTTAGTTTTACAGAGATTTAAAGACAGTCTTTTTTTGTTATACCATCTCTTAAATGTATTAATTTCTTCTGTTATTATTTGTATTAGCTTCTATGTGTTCCCTCCTGAACAAAACGCGGATGTCGTGTCGCGGTTTACCTCGCACAAAACGCTGTAACATTCACTTTCCATACTTGTCTTCTTTCCGGGTTGTTGGAAAAGTGATAAAAAAGCTTTCTACAATTCTCGCTGGTGCAGCACGTGGAAAAATGCGATGAGGTGGCGACTTGCCCAGGGTGTACCGCGCCTTACACCTGAATGCAGCTGGGATAGGCTCCGGCCACCCCCGTAGCCCCGAGAGGGACACGCGGTAGAAAATGGATGGATGGATGGATGCACTGCAAAAACTGAAATCTAAGTAAGATGAAATATCTCAAATAAGGGTGATATTTGCTTATTTTATGTCTGATAAGATAATTCTTCTCACTAAGCAGATTTTATGTTAGAGTGTTTTACTTGTTTTATGTGTTTTGGTCCTAAATGATCTCAGTAAGATATTACATCTTGTTGCTGAGATTTGATGACCTATATTGAGTAAAACATGCTTGAAACTAGAATATCAACTGTTGCAAAGCTGTGTCATCAACACTCACAAGTATAAAACTACTTTTTTAAAGTAATCATTTCTTATTTCAAGCATGAACAAAAAAAAATCATGATTTTGACACAATTGTGTCTCATAATTAAAACAGATGACAGTCAAATGGTCTTTGCTGTTTTATTTTCCATGAAACAATAGAAAATACGTACTCACATAGTAGTACAGTTGGCACAGTACAGCAAAGTGACAGTTAATATTTAAACATTTAACATGTGACATTTCTAACAATTTTGAACATGCACATTCAGATAAATTCCTCAAAATTACAATAAAAAAATTTTTGGCCGGTGGCCGGGCTGTTTATATGCGCACTAATTGACTGAACGAGCACGCACTTGGCGCGATGATGTCATGTTATCGATGGAAAAATGCATTTTTAGACCATATGATTTGCCTGAGCGGCTAGGAGACCCCGAGAGTAACAAGCGGTTGCCTTGTTGCCTTTCCATTAAGAACAATAAACTAGTTTTTAGTATAAGTTTGCTGGTTTCAAGAAATGTAATGCCGAGCGCATATCATTATGTCAAGATAATGGCACTAGCATTTACTTCATTTAAGAATATTTTTCAACATATTGAGCAAAAAGGTCTCTTTTTTTTCTACCAAGAAAAGTGCACTTGTTATTAGTGAGAATATACTTATTTTAAGGTATTTTTGGGTTCATTGAGGTTAGCTAATTTGACTTGTTTTGGAAAGTCTTGACAAGCCAAATGTTCTTGTTCTATTGGCAGATAATTTTGCTTAGTTCAAATAAAATACCCCTCATTTTTGTAATTTTTTTTTCTTGTTTTTGAACAAGCTGGGCGGCGGCCGAAGGCAGGGCACTTGGCGGTCCGATCCTCGGCTACAGAAGCTAGCTCTTGGGACGTGGAACGTCACCTCGCTGGGGGGGAAGGAGCATGAGCTAGTGCGCGAGGTGGAGAAGTTCCGGCTAGACATAGTCGGACTCACTTCGACGCACAGCAAGGGCTCTGGAACCAGTTCTCTCGAGAGGGGCTGGACTCTCTTCCACTCTGGCGTTGCCGGCAGTGAGAGGCGACGGGCTGGGGTGGCAATTCTTGTTGCCCCCCGGCTCAGAGCCTGCATGTTGGAGTTCAACCCGGTGGACGAGAGGGTAGCTTCCCTCCGCCTTCGGGTGGGGGAACGGGTCCTGACTGTGGTTTGCGCTTACGCGCCAAACCGCAGCTCAGAGTACCCACCCTTTTTGGATTCGCTCGAGGGAGTACTTGAGAGTGCTCCCCCGGGTGATTCCCTCGTTCTACTGGGGGACTTCAACGCTCATGTTGGCAGCGACAGTGAAACCTGGAGAGGCGTGATTGGGAAGAATGGCCGCCCGGATCTGAACCCGAGCGGTGTTTTGTTATTGGACTTTTGTGCCCGTCACAGATTGTCCATAGAGAACACCATGTTCAAACATAAGGGTGTCCATATGTGCACTTGGCACCAGGACACCCTAGGCCGCAGTTCCATGATCGACTTTGTAGTTGTGTCGTCGGATTTGCGGCCTCATGTTTTGGACACTCGGGTGAAGAGAGGGGCGGAGCTTTCTACCGATCACCACCTGGTGGTGAGTTGGCTGCGATGGTGGGGGAGGATGCCGGACAGACCTGGCAGGCCCAAACGCATTGTGAGGGTTTGCTCGGAACGTCTGGCAGAGTCTCCTGTCAGAGAGAGTTTCAATTCCCACCTCCGGAAGAACTTTGAACATGTCACGAGGGAGGTGCTGGACATTGAGTCCGAATGGACCATGTTCCGCGCCTCTATTGTCGAGGCGGCTGATTGGAGCTGTGGCCGCAAGGTAGTTGGTGCCTGTCGTGGCGGTAATCCTAGAACCCGTTGGTGGACACCGGCGGTGAGGGATGCCGTCAAGCTGAAGAAGGAGTCCTATCGGGTTCTTTTGGCTCATAGGACTCCTGAGGCAGCGGACAGGTACCGACAGGCCAAGCGGTGTGCGGCTTCAGCGGTCGCGGAGGCAAAAACTCGGACATGGGAGGAGTTCGGGGAAGCCATGGAAAACGACTTCCGGACGGCTTCGAAGCGATTCTGGACCACCATCCGCTGCCTCAGGAAGGGGAAGCAGTGCACTATCAACACCGTGTATGGTGAGGATGGTGTTCTGCTGACCTCGACTGCGGATGTTGTGGATCGGTGGAGGGAATACTTCGAAGACCTCCTCAATCCCACCAACACGTCTTCCTATGAGGAAGCAGTGCCTGGGGAATCTGTGGTGGGCTCTCCTATTTCTGGGGCTGAGGTTGCTGAGGTAGTTAAAAAGCTTCTCGGTGCGTTGCTGTGTGGATGGCCGGGATGCGGTGTTTGCATTGGGCATGGGGCTGTGCAGTTTTTCTGCGTTTGGTTGCTGGTATGGGCTCTGCGGGGTTGGGTTGGGGCGGGCGGGGGCTGGCTTTGTTTGGCGGGGGGTGGGCTCGCGTGACGTCACGCTAAAGTGGTCTGGTGTGGGTCACGGGCCGTGGGGGGGGGGCGGCTTCCTGGCCGTAGTTCCTGGTTGTCGGCCGCATGGACTGGGGGGGGATGTCCGGGCCCTCTACTCCTCCTACTTATAGCACACACAGTCACACAAATACAGGACTTTGGGGGATTGTCCTGCGGGGAGGCATGGCGGGGGGTTGAGGATGCCTCCTATGGGGCTCCGGTCCTCCTGTCTTGTCCCCTGCTCGGCCATCCCTCAATCTTAGCTGCATATTAGACACTTAGGATTTGGAGGGCTCGGCTTGGTTGGGACCCACCAAGACCTTGATGTCCCCCAATTTTAATCGCATTATTAGTTCCCACAAGCATACATATCTCACTCACGCTACAGTACACGCATCAATAGGGACTGGAGGTCGGCTGTAATGGCTGACCTCCTAATTTTAACTACACAGTAGACACTCTGGGGGCCTTGTACACATGCATGTGGGGGGGTTGGGGTTCGGCGCACCCCTCATTGCCTCGTCGGCCGGCGCGGATTCCGGGGACTGCGTTCTGGTGGCCTGCCAGGCTTTTATTAATTTATTATTATTATTATTATTTTTTTTTTTTTTAATGTGTATATATGTGTATGTATATATATATATATATATATATGTGTGTATGTGTGTATGTATGTATGTATGTGTATGTGTATGTGTATGTATGTGTATGTATATATGTATATATATATTTATTTATTTTATTTAATTTTTTTATTTTGTGTGTGGCGTCGCGCGGGTCTCGCTTCCTGTTGGGTGGGGTCCGTGCCCGTGTGGCCCGACCTTGCGCTGTGGGGTCTCTGTTGGCGACCTGATGTGGTGGCGGCGCGGCGCCCGTGTCTGGTCTGGATACTGTGTCTCGGTTGTTTGGGCGGTGGTGTGTTTGTGCGGGTTTGGGTTGGGGTGGTGGGGTCTTTTGGCGGGGGGGGGGTGTTGGTGTCTCTTGTTTGCGTGTTGGCGTTTGGGCTTGCTGGCGGGCTGGCGCTGGCTGGTATCTGTGATCCTGTTGGCGTGTGGTTGCCGGTCGCGGTTTATTTTTTGATCGCTTTGATTTGATTGGGTGGTGCTGGCTGTCTGTGGGTGTTGTGGCTGCTGTTTCTGCTGCCGTTTGTTTGTGGTGTGGGCGCCCGTGGCTGCTGGGTCTGGTGCAGGGGGGTGGCTGATGTTGTGACTGGTGGCAGCGCGCGCGCGTGGTGGTTGTCGGGGCTGACAAACTGTGTATATGTATGTGTATGTGTGTGTGTGTATGTATGTATGTATGTATGTATGTATATATATGTGTATGTGTATGCATGTGTATGTGTGTGTATGTGTACATGTGTATGTTTATGTGTATGTATATATATATGTATGTATATTTCTGGGGGTACGTTCTGGGCCTGCCTGTCGGGTGGGGGTCGGCGCCTCAGGCTACTGCATCCGGACTGCGTGTCTGGAGCTCCTGGGTCCCGCCGTCCATCCCTTCCAGGTGGCCGTCTTGGTTGGGGCCTGCTGGGTCTGGTCCCTGCGTCTACTGTGGTGGCTTGGTGCTGCAGGGTATTCCGAGGTGCTGCGAGTCAGCCAGTTGTTGGGGTAGCGACCTTGTGTGTCAGCATGTCTGTGATCTTCTTTTAATTCTTTATTTATTTATTTATTTATTTTTATAAATAGATTTAATTATTTATTTATTTATTTTTCCCCCCCTTTTTAAAAAAAAAATATTTTATTAATATTATTATTATTATTATTATGTATTTATTTATTTATTCCCCTACCTCGGGGGGGGGGGGACTCGGCGGGGCGGTTGCTGGTTGTTCCATCTCCATCGTTGGGGTCCCTGCGGGTGGGGTGGGTGGTTCCTGTGGCCCCGTGCTGGGTGGTCCTGTGGCGGCCGGCTTGGGTGGGGTGGCCGTGGGCTGGCCTCGCCGCGCTCTCCGGGGGTGGGGGGGGGCTCGTGGGGGCCCTGTTGCCGGTGGGGCGGGGGCGGTCTTCCCGTCCGGTTGCGGGGGGTCTCCGGGCCCCTCGGGCGGGGCGTCCCGCCTTTCTGTCCGTGTGGGGTGTGGTCTCTCGCTGGCTTGGGGTCTGGCTTCCCCCTGTTTTTCTCGTGCCTTGTCCTCTGCCGGGTGCGTCTGTCTGCGGCCTGCTGCTGGCCCTTGTGGGCGGCACGGTGGGCCAGGCTCTGGGGTTCCTGTCGCTGTCCGTCTTGGCTGCGTGGGGGCGGTGGCCCCTGGTTCCCTGGGCACCACACCTACTGTTTGTGAGATGGGTTCTCGGGGAGGCTGGGGCCGTACTCTGGCTCCCGCACACACTGGGAGTCAAATGTATTGTACATGCAAATTCACATATACTCACACACATACATACAGACATACATAGGTACCTACGCTCCCACATACATATACAAATAAATACAGTACATATTTACACACTCAAAGTTCGTACTTCCACACGCACATTCATTATACAAACATACTGTATACACATACTGTACATATACATTCACTGTAAAAACATACATATACACATACTGTACATATACATTCACTGTACAAACACACACATACTACACATACATTCACTGTACAAACACACACATACATATACTGTACATATACATTCACTGTACAAACACACATTTACACATACTGTACATATACATTCACTGTTCAAACACACATACTGTATACACATACTGTACATATACATTCGCTGTACACACATATACACATACTGTACATATACATTCACTGTACAAGCACACATACACATACTGTACATATACAAGTACATATGCACACATACACTCATGCACATAATCACGTTTCATCAAACATATATTAACGTTGTTGCCCTAGGGTAAACTGGGTATAACACATGGCACACTGACAAAGCTTAACCTATTGTTACTATAACAATCTACAAGGTTAAGGTTGCTTCTCTTTCTTCCCCTCCATTTTTCTGCATTCTTTCGTATCTCAAGTTATCATTACGTATATGTATTGTTGCATTTGAACAATTGTATTGTTGATAATAAAGGTAAAGTACTGGTATTGTTTATTATCAATAGCACTATTTCTATTGGTATTCATATTGCTCCATTTTTAGTGTAATAATGCTCATTGTCATTTCTGTATTTTTTTATTTTTTTTTTTAAATTTTCGCTAACTGCTTATTTGCTATTACTTTTACCATCATATTTGTACATGTCGTATTTGCTGATGTTGCTCTGTTGTTGTTGTTGTTGTGTTTGCTGTTGTTGTTTTTGTCTCTCTGTCTAATCCCCCTCTTGTCCCCACAATTCCCCCCTCTGTCTTCCTTTTTCTCTCTTTCTATCCCCTCCTGCTCCGGCCCGGCTGCACCAAATGATAATATAAATACATTTAATAAAGTCAAAATACAAGTAAGGCAACAAGAGAAGAATCCTACACTTCTCTTTTGTAAAGTAAATCTGAACAGCCGATATGGGCATCTACATCTGCTATATGATTTGCCCGAGAAGCTGGGCAGGACATTATAAAAAAAAAAAAAAAAAAAAAAAAAAAGCTTCTCGGTGGCAAGGTGGATGAGATCCGCCCGGAGTTCCTTAAGGCTCTGGATGCTGTGGGGCTGTCTTGGTTGACAAGACTCTGCAGCATCACGTGGACATCGGGGGCGGTACCTCTGGATTGGCAGACCGGGGTGGTGGTTCCTCTCTTTAAGAAGGGGAACTGGAGGGTGTGTTCTAACTATCGTGGGATCACACTCCTCAGCCTTCCCGGTAAGGTCTATTCGGGTGTGCTGGAGAGGAGGCTACGCCGGATAGTCGAACCTCGGATTCAGGAGGAACAGTGTGGTTTTCGTCCTGGTCATGGAACTGTGGACCAGCTCTATACTCTCGTCAGGGTCCTTGAGGGTGCATGGGAGTTTGCCCAACCAGTCTACATGTGTTTTGTGGACTTGGAGAAGGCATTCGACCGTGTCCCTCGGGAAGTCCTGTGGGGAGTGCTCAGAGAGTATGGGGTATCGGACTGTCTGATTGTGGCGGTCCGCTCCCTGTATGATCAGTGCCAGAGTTTGGTCCGCATTGCCGGCAGTAAGTCGGACACGTTTCCAGTGAGGGTTGGACTCCGCCAAGGCTGCCCTTTGTCACCGATTCTGTTCATAACTTTTATGGACAGAATTTCTAGGCGCAGTCAAGGCGTTGAGGGGATCTGGTTTGGTGGCTGCAGGATTAGGTCTCTGCTTTTTGCAGATGATGTGGTCCTGATGGCTTCATCTGGCCAGGATCTTCAGCTCTCGCTGGATCGGTTCGCAGCTGAGTGTGAAGCGACTGGGATGAGAATCAGCACCTCCAAGTCCGAGTCCATGGTTCTCGCCCGGAAAAGGGTGGAGTGCCATCTCCGGGTTGGGGAGGAAACCCTGCCCCAAGTGGAGGAGTTCAAGTACCTTGGAGTCTTGTTCATGAGTGGGGGGGGGAGTGGATCGTGAGATCGACAGGCGGATCGGTGCGGCGTCTTCAGTAATGCGGACGCTGTATCGATCCGTTGTGGTGAAGAAGGAGCTGAGCCGGAAGGCAAAGCTCTCAATTTACCGGTCGATCTACGTTCCCATCCTCACCTATGGTCATGAGCTTTGGGTTATGACCGAAAGGACAAGATCACGGGTACAAGCGGCCGAAATGAGTTTCCTCCACCGGGTGGCGGGGCTCTCCTTTAGAGATAGGGTGAGAAGCTCTGCCATCCGGGAGGAGCTCAAAGTAAAGCCGCTGCTCCTCCACATCGAGAGGAGCCAGTTGAGGTGGTTCGGGCATCTGGTCAGGATGCCACCCGAACGCCTCCCTAGGGAGGTGTTTAGGGCACGTCCGACCGGTAGGAGGCCACGGGGAAGACCCAGGACACGTTGGGAAGACTATGTCTCCCGGCTGGCCTGGGAACGCCTCGGGATCCCCCGGGAAGAGCTGGACGAAGTGGGCTGGGGAGAGGGAAGTCTGGGTTTCCCTGCTTAGGCTGCTGCCCCCGCGACCCGACCTCGGATAAGCGGAAGAAGATGGATGGATGGATGGATGGATGGATGGATGGATGGATGTTTTTGAACACTGACTTTTTGCAGTGTGGAAAAACTAACGAGGAAGCGCCGCAAACACAAAGCATCAGCTCAAAGTTGGTAGCAGTCATGGCGCCCTGTAGTCACGTGAGTGCCTTTTGACCTGAAACCGAGTTGGCCATACTCCCTTTATAAACCACTCTGGTTGGATATTGTCATTACTGCCACAAGTGGTGGAAAATTGTATTACAACTGTGTACCATACGGACCACGGCTGAGAAAGGGCTATTTTTTCGGGGGCGGCCCTATGGTTAAGAAACAGCGACTTACACCATGGTGAGGGTGGCGTGGTCGGTGGTGATCCTGGAGAAGTGGTTCTCCAACATGGTCAGCGTGCCCGTCAGCGCCACATGGCCGCAGCCACAGAACAGGGCCACGCCGGAGAAGCAGAGAATGGTGGCCACCAGGGAGGCGTAGGGCACCCCGCCCAGACACTTGATGCAGCACTCAAAGCATCCTGCAGGGGGGGGGGGGAGAAATCAAAGGTCAAGATTCACGTTTTGTCTTTGAAGAAACGTCTCCAAAGTTTCCTCCCTGTGACCAGATGGCATAAATAAGACACGCTGCGATGCTAAATAAATCATATAGAAAACGCGGTAGATGCTTTCTGGGGCGCCACTCCAGCACGTCTACATCTGAAAACGCGGGGAACGATCACACGCTTTCCTCGGCGTGTGATCATCCACAGTCAAGACCAGGAGGAGGCAGAATCGGAGTTGCGTCTTATATAACAGCCGGTTTAAAAATAGATCCCCCAGCAAAAGAGGAAAGTTCGAAAAGAAAAAAAAAGGATGGAATCAAGCGACTTCCGTGCTGTAGTTTCCAAGGCAACCTGTTCCATCTGGCAACCCCCGAGAGCATCGTCTTGATCGCAATGTTTGCAGAGTTGATGCAGGTGCGACGACGCCGATGCACCTGCACCTTCTCAGATGTTTGATGTTCTCCGCGGCTGACGTGTGACGTGCAGACAGCAACACCCGCTTCACCGTGTAAAGGATGACAGAGGATCCACTGGGAAGAGCACAGGACCCAACACTATGAGGGGCCGTTAGGGACATTATTCAGGATTACCTCTTATTTGCACTACTGAAATGCTCTCACATAAACAACTGAAATGTTTTTCTCTCACACACACACTACTGAAACACTCTTATACACACTACTGAAACACTCTTATACACACTACTGAAACACTCTTATATACACTACTGAAACACTCTTATACACACTACTGAAACACTCTTATACACACTACTGAAACACTCTTATACACACTACTGAAACACTCTTATACACACTACTGAAACACTCTTATACACACTACTGAAATGCTCTCACATAAACAACTGAAATGTTTTTCTCTCACACACACTACTGAAACACTCTTATACACACTACTGAAACACTCTTATACACACTACTGAAACACTCTTATACACACTACTGAAACACTCTTATACACACTACTGAAACACTCTTATACACACTACTGAAATGCTCTCACATAAACAACTGAAATGTTTTTCTCTCACACACACTACTGAAACACTCTTATACACACTACTGAAATGCTCTCACATAAACAACTGAAATGTTTTTCTCTCACACACACTACTGAAACACTCTTATACACACTACTGAAACACGCTTATACACACTACTGAAATGCTCTCACATAAACAACTGAAATGTTTTTCTCTCACACACACTACTGAAACACTCTTATACACACTACTGAAACACTCGTATACACACTACTGAAACACTCTCATACACACTACTGCAATGCTCTCACATAAACAACTGAAATGTTTTTCTCTCACACACACTACTGAAACACTCTTATACACACTACTGAAACACTCTTATACACACTACTGAAACACTCTTATACACACTACTGAAATGCTCTCACATAAACAACTGAAATGTTTTTCTCTCACACACACTACTGAAACACTCTTATACACACTACTGAAACACTCTTATACACACTACTGAAACATTCTTATACACACTACTGGAACACTCTTATACACACTACTGAAATGCTCTCACATAAACAACTGAAATGTTTTTCTCTCACACACACTACTGAAACACTCTTATACACACTACTGAAACACTCTTATACACACTACTGAAACACTCTTATACACACTACTGAAACACTCTTATACACACTACTGAAATGCTCTCACATAAACAACTGAAATGTTTTTCTCTCACACACACTACTGAAACACTCTTATACACACTACTGAAACACTCTTATACACACTACTGAAACACTCTTATACACACTACTGAAGTGCTCTCACATAAACAACTGAAATGTTTTTCTCTCACACACACTACTGAAACACTCTTATACACACTACTGAAACACTCTTATACACACTACTGAAACACTCTTATACACACTACTGAAATGCTCTCACATAAACAACTGAAATGTTTTTCTCTCACACACACTACTGAAACACTCTTATACACACTACTGAAACACTCTTATACACACTACTGAAATGACATCCATCCATCCATCTGCTTCCGCTTATCCGAGGTCGGGTCGCGGGGGCAGCAGCCTAAGCAGGGAAGCCCAGACTTCCCTCTCCCCAGCCCACTTCGTCCAGCTCCTCCCGGGGGATCCCGAGGCGTTCCCAGGCCAGCCGGGAGAGATAGTCTTCCCAACGTGTCCTGGGTCTTCCCCGTGGCCTCCTACTGGTCGGACGTGCCCGAAACACCTCCCTAGGGAGGCGTTCGGGTGGCATCCTGACCAGATGCCCGAACCGCCTCATCTGGCTCCTCTCGATGTGGAGGAGCAGCGGCTTTACTTTGAGCTCCTCCCGGATGACAGAGCTTCTCACCCTATCTCTAAGGGAGAGCCCCACCACCCGGCGGAGGAAATGTAGTAGTTATAAAATTGCTGTAAATATGAACATGCAGACAGTAAACGAGAAGGAAGAAAAACAAAGCTTTAATTTATTATAGTATTTGGTAAAAGCAAGAAAAAAAGGGAGAAAGAACATCATAACTAATTACTTTACAAAGTTTAAAAAAGGGTATGAAGACAAACCAAGCTGTGATAAGGTGATCTGCCATCTATTACTGTTGCCTGGTGCAAAAGAGTCTAAAAAGACAAATTAAAAAAATAGTAATCTGTGTCAAAAACATTCTAATGCTTGTTTGGAAAATACTTCCTGGTTTTATGTTGTTTTTCTTTAGTACCTGCGTTTTAAAAATGCTTAATTGTTGTTTTAGTTACTGATCGGGTTTCAACTACTTTTGCCTGGGGAGACACGTTCTTTCATTCAGCCATTACAGACTGGACTTGAATGAGTGAACATCGTGTCCGTGTTTCTGTTCAATATTCCCCCCTCTACAGGTAAAGAAATGTGGTTATTCAACACTTTGCAATGTATTTTTGCTCTCTGTCTGTAAGGTATATACCTACATGCTTTAAAGCTGCCAGCGTGTGGATGACCGCGTGTGACTGCGTGTGCGTGCATCCGCGTGTGTGTGCGTGCATGTGCGCGTGCATGTGCGCGTGCGTGTTGAGAGTAGTTTGATGCAGAGATGTATTTTTTTATGTTGTGTAGTCGTTTTCATGAGAGTAGATTTTGAGATGAAAGATTTTGCTCTGCTGTTGTTATTTTGTACAGGAAAATGAAAAGTTAAAAGTCAATGCTTTATCAGTTATATTTGGTGATGATAATTATGCATTTCTATTTGTGTTTACACTAAAGGAGTGTCAGTTCTGATCTGATTAGCTATTGATAAAAATATGATACAAATATTATATATTTTTACAGATTAAATTTCCAGCACAATGCTTTATTTTTCTACTTCTTTCATGTTTTGAATAGAGAAATGTAATGCTTAAAAAAAAAGAGAAATGTTTAAAAAGGTGCAATGTTTAAAAAGTATTGTTTAAAAGTGTATGTTTTTGGAAAATTGCCATTACAGACTGGACTTGAATGAGTGAACATCGTGTCCGTGTTTCTGTTCAATATTCCCCCCTCTACAGGGGTGTAACATTTTGGAGGCACCGCTGGGATCGGGTGAGACGAGGTTCGACTTCTGCCAGCGACAGACGTCCCCAGCTCTCATTCAGTCCCGTTCAACTTACCCAGGGAGGCAGCATCCAGTGACTGAAACGGTGACGGTTGGAGTGTCTACAACACAGCACAAGCAATCTGAGGTGGACTTAAAGCACCAGGAGCGCCATTGCCAAGGTTTAGCACACAAACTACCACTGCAACAGTACACTGAGTCGTTGCCACAGCAATAATGGAGTCAACTGAGATAGAGACATTGCAGTTGGAACTAATTGGACTTTTATGTAAACTGTCAGCAGACAATCTAAAAGAACTGTGTGTCTCTCTTGCTATTGCTGGAGATGCTCTTAAACATGTGGAAGGAAAAAATAGAGCATCGTTAATTACAATGATAAGTAACCACCTGCAGAGAGAGGAGCTAGAGCAACTCGAGGATATGGGAATGGCAGAGCTCCTCTCCTTCAAAGACGAAGTAGACAAGATCTGTAATAAGGTAGTACCAAAGGAAGAGCCAAAAGGACCTCAAACCCCTATCTCCTGGCACAAAGAATTTAAAATAGCTGGACAAATTGGAGAACCAGGACAAAAGGACCGCCTCACATTTTCCAGCTTGGCCTTCTCAAAGGTTTCCCAGAGACTGAAATTGTTGATGCTGTCATAAGAGCCATTGTTCCAGGAATGCAGTTACGCAGCTACTTAGAGGGGAAAAGTGACCTCACGTTACCGACTTTGAGAAGAATACTCCGCTGTCATTACCAAGAAAAGAGTGCCACAGAATTATATAAGCAGCTGTCATCTGAAGTCCAAGGCACAAAAGAGACTTCTCAAAACTTCCTCATCCGTGCTCTCGATCTAAGACAGAAGATTCTGTTTGCCTCACAGGAGGCGGAGTCAGGCTTAAGGTACGACCCAGTGCTAGTGCAGAACATGTTCCTTCACTCAGTTATGACTGGCTTGCAGAATGATAATATCAAACGGGATCTCCAACCATATCTAGAGCAAGCTCGTGTTCCTGATGAACTCCTGTTTGAGAAACTGAATACTGCATGTGCCTACGAAAGTGAGAGGCAAGACAAGAAAAAAATGACAACACCACAGCGACCTGTAGCTGTTCACTCTGCTCAGTCTGACCACACTCCAGCTGAAAAGAAGGAGAAAACAAGCCACAATAAGAATCAAACTGATATTCTCACAGAACTGCAGGAGATGAAAGCTAACATGTCCCTCTTAAAAGATCTTAAAGCTGAAGTGGCTTCCATTAAAGAGTCTATGCAGCAGCCTTCTTACTTCCCCAGACAGCACCCAGATCCATCAGCTGCACCAGACTGCCCTCCACATCAGTCAGCACCAGTTCACTATCACCCACCACAGAGACACTGGGCCACTCCTGCCCCCGCAGCACAACACTGCTATCCTCAACTCAACCAAAGGTTTGGCAATCAATATGCTCCGCCCACACCTGCACCACGCCGTAGAATAAGATGTTATGCTTGCCAGCAGACAAACACTGAAGATTGCATTCACTGCTTCAAGTGTGGCAGTAGTGAACACTTCGCAGCTGGTTGCAGAATGGGAAGATCAGGTCCATTCAGAGGGAGTGGTTTAAATGGGCAAGGGTCACCCCAGCGGGGCAGGGAGTGACCGTCTCATCAATCGTGCCCCAAGTCTGTGCAAAGTGTGGTGTACGTGGAAGAAATGTGAGGCTGAGACAATGTGCAACATGTAAAGGTGTGTTATACTGTTCAAAAACATGTCAACATGAACATAGGGAAGTCCACAGGAATCAATGTACAACAACCTCATGCAATACAGTCCAAACTACACCACAAAAGAGAAAACAGGTCAAAGTCGCTCCACTAGTTGGAAGGAGATATTTAATTGACTGCCATATTCAAGGTCAGCAGGTTAGAGCTCTGTGGGACTCTGGCTCACAAGTGACTGTAGTGAGTGAACAATGGAAAACAGAGCACTTACCACATGTAACATTAAGGGACATTTCTGAACTTCTTGAAGCTGATGAAACTTTAAACCTCATTGCAGCTAATGGGGGAGACATACCATACACAGGATGGATAGAGGTGACATTTAAATTAGCTTCAGAAGGAGTCCCTACAGCAGAGGTCATTGTTCCCACCCTGATCATTAAAGGTAACAGTCTTTCTCAACCTATCATTGGCTCAAATGTGATTAGACTGATAGTTGCTACTGAACTGCAGCAGGATAATGCCAACAATAAACAGCAGCTAATCAAAACTGTCCAAGCAGCTTTTCCTGGCTTTGGGATGGATCAGGCTGAAGTTTTTTTAGAGCAAATTACTGCTGAGCAGCAACCTCAGGAGTATGTAGTTAAGACGACCAGAGAGCGAGTGCACATCCCCAGACACACCTCTGTAAAAGTAGAGTGTCGAGTTTTGACTGCACCTTTACAAAAGGAGACAACGCTGATCTTTGAGCCTAGTGTTAATCCACAATGGCCAGAGGGCCTTGAGTTTACTGACACTGTTGTGATGTTGAGGAAGGCTGCAAAACCATTCATACTTGTCGACGTGCAAAACCCAACAGATCATGACATCGTGCTCACTGGCAGAACTGTTATTGGGACGGTACAGCAAGTTCAAGCAGTTTATCCAGCGACAGTCTTTGAACGGCCCTGCACCACCCCTCCAGTAACAGTGAGTAATGTGGGAGTAAGGAATGAAAAAGCTTCTGGTGGTGAATGGGATCCCCCAGTCAACTTGGATCATCTCAGCTCACCTGAAAAAGAAAGAGTGAAACAAATGTTAAAAGAAGAGTCAGGCTCCTTCTCAAACTCTGATGACGACATCGGCTGTATTGAGAATCTGCAGCTCACCATCTCACTGAAAGACACAGAGCCAGTGGCCAAGACCTACCTCTCTGTACCAAAACCACTGTATCAGGAAATGAAAAGCTACCTACATGATCTCATCACACAAGGTTGGGTGCGCAAATCAAACTCCCCCTACGCGTCCCCAGTTGTGTGTGTCCGGAAAAAGGATGGGAGCTTACGACTGTGTATAGACTTCCGTGAGTTAAATCGTAAGACTGTACCAGACCGTCAGCCCATCCCCAGGGTGCAGGACATCATGGATGGCCTGGGTGGAAACTCCTGGTTTTCACTCTTAGACCAGGGGAAAGCCTACCACCAGGGATTCATGGCAGAAGAGAGTCGCCCCCTCACTGCTTTTGTGACCCCCTGGGGTTTATATGAATGGATTCGAATCCCTTTTGGCCTAATGAATGCACCGGCTGCCTTCCAGAGGTGCATGGAAGAATGTCTTGAGGGGGTTCGAGATGACATTTGTGTACCATATCTTGACGATGTCCTTGTGTTCAGTCAGTCATTTGAAAGCCATGTTGAAAATGTCAGAACTGTGCTGAGGCGCCTGAGAGAGAACGGTATAAAGTTGAAGCCGTCCAAATGTGAGATGTTTCGACGAGAGGTTCGCTATCTTGGGCGGGTCATTTCAGCAGAGGGTAGCAAAATGGACCCTGCTGACACCATAGCTGTCAGAGCCCTAAAAAACAAGCCACCAACCAATGTGGGAGAATTAAGAGCTATCATGGGTCTCCTGAGTTATTACCGTCAGTATATTCGGGATTTTTCTCAAATCGCTGCCCCTCTCTATGACCTCATGAGAACCCCTGCTGATGTACAAAAGACTGACGAACGTGCTAAAAGAACAAGACAGCTTACAAGAAAACACAATGGCGCGCCATCCAACCAGCCCATTGTATGGACAGAAAAACATCAACATTTACTTGAGGAACTGTTGGACCACTTAGTTGAACCACCAATCCTTGCCTTTCCTGACTTTAACAAACCTTTTGTTTTACACACAGACGCTTCCAACCTGGGCCTGGGTGCAGTTTTGTATCAGGAACAGGAAGAAAAACTGCGTGTAATAGCATATGCGTCCAGAGCCCTCACCACATCCGAGAAGAACTACCATTTTCATTCTGGAAAACTAGAGTTCCTCGCCCTTAAGTGGGCCGTGTGTGAAAAATTCAGGGACTATTTGATCAGTTCATCATGCACTGTGTACACGGACAATAATCCGCTCACATATGTCTTGTCTACAGCTAAACTAAATGCAACTGGATGCAGGTGGGTTGCTGAATTAGCGGATTTTCACCTCACCATTCGATACAGGCCAGGAAAAGAAAACGTTGATGCCGACACACTCTCGAGGATGCCATTGGATATTGAGACAATGTTTAAAGACTGTACTGAGGAAATGTCATCTCGTTCGGTACAAGCAGTCGTACAGTCAATTGAGGACCCAAATTCTAACACAGTGTGGTCCATGGCTCTGTCTGCTCAGTGTAAAAACATCAACAAGCCAGAACATCAGCCTCTCTCGCTAGCGAAGATTTGTCATGCTCAGAAGGAAGATAAAAATATCGGCCCAGTGATGGAGTGTCGTCAGTTAAATAAGAGACCTGAAAACAAACAGTTAAAATCATTCAGTGCGCAGAGTAAAAGACTGATGAGTGAATGGGAAAAACTTACCTTGGATGATGACGGCGTCCTGCGTCGAAAAACAGCTACACGAACACAGCTCGTTTTGCCAGAAAAGTACAAAGCAACTGTTCTGAAGGAGCTGCATGATGATATGGGGCACCAAGGGATTGACCGAACCACATCGCTGGTAAGAGAACGCTTCTTTTGGCCCTATATGCAACAGGACATTCAACACTATGTGGCTCGAAGCTGTTCATGTTTGAAAAACAAGAAGCCCAGCCGAGAGATTAAGGCACCCATAACCAACATTGTCACAACTCAGCCCTTTGAGTTAGTCTCCATTGATTTTCTACATGTTGACCAGAGTGCAGGCGGGTATGAGTACATTTTGGTAATTATTGACCATTTCTCAAGATTTGCCCAAGCGTACGCTACAACCAACAAGTCAGCAAAAACAGTGGCAGATAAACTTTTCAATGATTATGCACTGAAATTTGGATTCCCTCAACGTATCCATCATGATCAAGGTGGTGAATTTCAAAACCAGCTCATAGCACAGCTGAAAAAGACCTCTGGAGTGTTAGGTTCGCGAACAACGCCCTACCACCCTGAAGGAAATGGACAAGTCGAACGTTTTAATCGTACACTCATACAGATGCTGAGAACACTGACAGAAAAAGAGAAATCAAGCTGGAAAGACTCATTGAATAAGTTGGTTTTTGCATATAATAGTACAAGATGTGAAGTCACTGGCTTTTCTCCATTTTATCTTCTTTTTGGGAGGACGCCAAGACTACCTGTCGACATACTCTTCCGACTGACACCAGCAACAGGTACACCTGACCACAGAGAGTACATGCGAAAGTGGCGAAAAGGGATGCAGGAAGCCTACGAAATTACAAAGAACAATGCAAAAAAGTCAGCTGAAAGAGGAAAAAGAAACCATGATCGCAAAGTGAGGAGCTCAGAGTTGGAACCAGGAGACCGTGTTCTGGTCAGGAACTTGACCCCAAGAGGAGGAACTGGCAAGCTACGCAGCCATTGGGAGGAAATTATCCACAAGGTTGTTCGTAGGGTGAATAAGGATGCTCCAGTTTACGAAGTTGTACCGGAACAAGGAAAAGGGAGAGATAACAGGATATTACACCGCAATCTCTTGCTCCCGTGCGATCACCTGCCCTTGGAAGTTCCCCTAAAAGTTGCTAGACCGCAGAGAAAAAAAACGACAAATGAGGGGACGATCAATACTCAGCAAGAGGATGACAGTGATGAGGACTCAGAGGATGACTGGTTTTATTACCTACCTCCACAACCTCCTCAAGATGCACAGCCGCAGACATGTAATGAAGAGGAGCATACTGGCCAGTCGGTAGGCACTGAACCTACAAGAACACATGACAAACAAGGAGAGGAACAGGAAAGACTGCTACAGCCGGAGGAGGATCACAGCAGGATTGATTTGCTGAATAGCGATGAGGCACCTGAGAGACTTGGAATTCTTGGAAATGACCCTGTGCTGCCACCTCTGTCACTCCCTGCACATGAAAGCCACAGTGACAACAGACAAGTACAAGAACGCTCAAAGAGGGAACGACGACCACCAAAGTTATTCACCTATGATGAGTTTGGTAATCCAGCCTGCTACAATATGGATGTCCCAGCCAGATCCATGTACCCAATGCAACATTACGGAGCCTATCAACCAGGGACCCGGTGGCCAGATTATGTTCAGGCCCCCACCTACCAACCTGTGCTTCTGTACGGGTAACCACTCACATGGACTCTTGTGAAACTGAACACATCACACCCATATACATACACATACATTCATGGACTCTTTGACACGCACATTCACACTCACATGGACTTTTGCGAAAACAGAGTGCTCACAAACATACACACATCCCACTACACTCATGGACCGTCGCGAAAGCAGAGTGCACACAAACACACACATCCTGCTACACTCATGGACTTTTGCGAAAGCAGTGTTAATACACACGCACACTCGTCCTGGACTGTTGAAACAGCTGCGATTTAGAATAGACGTTACCGGTTAAGCGCAAGGACTTTGGGTGGGCCGATTGTCTATGCACGAACTGCTGAGAATCTGAATTGTATACTATGTGACTGCCTTACTCGATGAATGTCGAGGACGACATCTATATTGAGGGGGAGTGTGTAGTAGTTATAAAATTGCTGTAAATATGAACATGCAGACAGTAAACGAGAAGGAAGAAAAACAAAGCTTTAATTTATTATAGTATTTGGTAAAAGCAAGAAAAAAAGGGAGAAAGAACATCATAACTAATTACTTTACAAAGTTTAAAAAAGGGTATGAAGACAAACCAAGCTGTGATAAGGTGATCTGCCATCTATTACTGTTGCCTGGTGCAAAAGAGTCTAAAAAGACAAATTAAAAAAATAGTAATCTGTGTCAAAAACATTCTAATGCTTGTTTGGAAAATACTTCCTGGTTTTATGTTGTTTTTCTTTAGTACCTGCGTTTTAAAAATGCTTAATTGTTGTTTTAGTTACTGATCGGGTTTCAACTACTTTTGCCTGGGGAGACACGTTCTTTCATTCAGCCATTACAGACTGGACTTGAATGAGTGAACATCGTGTCCGTGTTTCTGTTCAATATTCCCCCCTCTACAGGTAAAGAAATGTGGTTATTCAACACTTTGCAATGTATTTTTGCTCTCTGTCTGTAAGGTATATACCTACATGCTTTAAAGCTGCCAGCGTGTGGATGACCGCGTGTGACTGCGTGTGCGTGCATCCGCGTGTGTGTGCGTGCATGTGCGCGTGCATGTGCGCGTGCGTGTTGAGAGTAGTTTGATGCAGAGATGTATTTTTTTATGTTGTGTAGTCGTTTTCATGAGAGTAGATTTTGAGATGAAAGATTTTGCTCTGCTGTTGTTATTTTGTACAGGAAAATGAAAAGTTAAAAGTCAATGCTTTATCAGTTATATTTGGTGATGATAATTATGCATTTCTATTTGTGTTTACACTAAAGGAGTGTCAGTTCTGATCTGATTAGCTATTGATAAAAATATGATACAAATATTATATATTTTTACAGATTAAATTTCCAGCACAATGCTTTATTTTTCTACTTCTTTCATGTTTTGAATAGAGAAATGTAATGCTTAAAAAAAAAGAGAAATGTTTAAAAAGGTGCAATGTTTAAAAAGTATTGTTTAAAAGTGTATGTTTTTGGAAAATTGCCATTACAGACTGGACTTGAATGAGTGAACATCGTGTCCGTGTTTCTGTTCAATATTCCCCCCTCTACAGGGGTGTAATAGAAACTCATTTGGGCCGCTTGTACCCGTGATCTTGTCCTTTCGGTCATGACCCAAAGCTCATGACCATAGGTGAGGATGGGAACGTAGATCGACCGGTAAATCGAGAGCTTTGCCTTCCGGCTCAGCTCCTTCTTCACCACAACGGATCGATACAGGGTCCGCATTACTGAAGACGCCGCACCGATCCGCCTGTCGATCTCACGATCCACTCTTCCCTCACTCGTGAACAAGACTCCGAGGTACTTGAACTCCTCCACTTGGGGCAGGGTCTCCTCCCCAACTGAAATGCTCTCACATAAACAACTGAAATCTTTTTCTCGCACACACACTACTGAAACACTCTTATACACACTACTGAAACACTCTTATACACACTACTTGATTGTAACTTTGTCCTGATGGGTTTTGAGGAGGTTAGTGTTTGAGGAGCGGAGGCTGCGGGTAGAAGGTTGAGGGGAAACTAGGTCCTTGAGGTAGGAGGGGGCGTTGCCGTAGATGCATTGGTGAGTGAGCAGGTTGATCTTAAATTGGGTCCGGGGTGCAATAGGGAGCCAGTGGAGTGATTTGAGGATAGGTGTGATATGATCCCGCTTGCGCACTCTCGTCAGGATCCTCGCTGCGCTGTTTTGAATGTACTGGACCTTTTTGATGCTCTTTTTGGGGACCCTGACGAGAAGTGTGTTGCAGTAATCAAGCCTGGAGGAGATGAAGGCATGGACGAGTCTTTCAGTGTCGGCTGGGGTGAGTGAGGGGCGGAGTCTTGAGATGTTGCGGAGGTGAAAGAAAGAGGTTTTGCGTAGATAGTTGATGTGGGCTTCAAAGTTCAGGTGGGGGTCCATTTTCACTCCCAGGTTGGTGACAACTGGGGAGAGTGGCAGGTCCTGTCCAGAGAAGGTGATGCTGGTTATGGGGCATGTGTTGATCTGGTGTGGGGTGCCTATTTTCATGACCACTGTTTTTGAGCTATTGAGCTGCAGGAAGTTGATGCTCATCCAAGCCTTTATCTCCTCCAGGCAGGTGGTGAGAATGGAGAGGGGCGTTGGAAATGAGGGTGAGGTTTGCATTGTTTGCAGGTAGAGCTGTGTATCATCAGCATAGCAATGGAAGGAAATTCTATGCCTGCTGATGATAAGGCCAAGGGGTAGTAGATACAAGGTGAACAGGGTGGGGCCGAGGACAGATCCCTGGGGTACACCGCAGGTGACAGGCAGGGTGCGTGAATGTGAACCTCCCAGGGAGACATATTCTGACCGACCGGAGATGTAGGACTTGAACCACTGTAGTGCTGTATTGTTGAGACCGATGGTGGATTGAAGGCGACTGATTAGGATGTTGTGGTCGACAGTGTCATATGCGGCTGTAAGGTCCAGTAGGATTAACAGAGAGGGGGAACCGGCATCCGCCGCCATCAGGAGGTCGTTAGTGACCCTGACCAGGGCGGTTTCTGTACTGTGGGCAGAACGGAAACCAGATTGAAATTTTTCGCTAATGTTGTTGAGTTTGAGATGAGTTTGGAGCTGTGAGGAGACTACTTTCTCCAGTATTTTAGAGAGGAATGGTAGGTTTGAGATGGGCCTGTAGTTGGAGAGGGTGTCTGGGTCGAGGGAGGGTTTTTTAAGAAGAGGGGTGAGGATGGCGGTCTTAAGAGTTAGTGGAATGTGGCCGGTCTGAAAGGAGAGGTTGATGATGTTGGTGATCAGGTGGCTTATTGTACAGATGTTGGTTTTGACTAGGGTGGTGGGAAGAGGGTCCAGGGCACAGGTAGAGGGCTTCATTCCTCTGACAATGTCCTCAATCTCTTGCTGTGTAGTGCTGGTGAAAGATGAGAGGGGGTTAGGGATCAGAGGCAGTGGGACGATGGTTGGGACAATTTGAGTGACGGGGCCAGAAAAGAGGGAGCGGGTGTTGTCTACCTTAGTTCTGAAGAACTCAAGGTAGGTGTTGCATTGATCAGCTGTTGTGTTATGGTGTTTGGAGGATTGTGGTTGGAGAAAGTGGTTGACGGTGGAGAAGAGTGTTTTAGAGTTGCCAGGGTTTTTGTTGATTATGTTGGAGTAAAATTGTGACTGTGCCTCCCTGAGAGATCTTGCGTAGGCCTTTTGGTGTTCCCTAAAGGCCTGTCTGTGGACAGTTAGCCCAGTGGAGTTTCGCCGCCGCTCCAGAGCCCGCCCGGCCGTCTTCATTTTCCTCAGCTCGGGTGTGAACCAGGGGGCTGAGTGTGAGACGGTGACTGTACGGGTTTTAACAGGGGCGTGGAGGTCGAGGAGGTTTTTCAAATTGGTGTTGTAGTGGTCGACTGCATCGCTCACGGATGGGGGGATTGCAGCAGAGAGGAGTTCCAGGTCGAAGGTGAAAGTGGCGGGGTTTATGTTTTTAAAATTACGGAAATTGATTTGGCGTTTGGGCTTGATATGAGAGGTAGGGAACTGTAGCTCCATGGAAATGACCTTGTGGTCAGACACGCCCAGTGAGTAGGCGACCAGATTTTTGATGGGAGTGGAGTCTGTGATGACCAGGTCAAGAGTGTGTCCCCTGCTGTGTGTGGGGGTATCCACATGTTGTGTGAGGTCCAGAGAGTCCAGTAGTTGTAAGAAATCAGATGCAAATGGGCAGGATGGGTTGTCCACATGGATGTTTATGTCTCCCAGAATTATGACATTTGTGGATGTTGAGCAGAGGGTGGTGAGGAGGTCAGAAACTTCGGAGATGAAAGTTGCGTTTTGTTTGGGTGGTCGGTAAATGAGGAGCAGGGTCATGGAAAAGGGGGGTTTGCAGTTGAATGCAAAGCATTCGAAAGTGGACAGCGGAGGCAGGGGGACAGGGGACAGTTCCAGGTGGTCCTTGTGGAGAATAGCTATGCCACCACCACGCCCCGTGCTGCGGGCCTTCTCCAGGTATTTATAGCCAGGAGGGTATGCACGGTTGAGGTTGATGTATTCCACTGGTTTGTGCCAGGTTTCAGTGAGACACATTAGGTCTAGTCCCTTGTCGAGGATGTGAGTATGAATGAGTGCTGTTTTGTCAGTGAGAGATTGAACATTGAAAAGTTCAATTTTGAGTAATGGGGAGGGAGTAAATCTCACTCCATGTTTATTTTGCAGCCTGGTAAGTGGAAGCCTCACGGTGTGAGCAGTGGAATCCACTCCAGTGACTGGAAGCTTCACAGTGTGATCCACTCCATGTTTTCCGCGTAGCTTATGGTCGCGTGGTCTCGCGTCATTTCCGGGGTTGCTACATGGTCCCATGTTGCCGGCGTTCTGATGACGCGAATTGGGTGCGACTTGGCGTTGTGTTGAGCAGATGGAAGGGATAGAGGACTGGCTGTAAACAAATTGTCGTCGGGAGCCTCTATGTTTGTAGCGGGATCGGCATAGGAGTCCAAGTTGTTGAATTATTGAGATGCATGCTGGAATGGCGCTTTTGTTTAGCTCCAGCAGCTTCGAGAAGGAGTATTTCAGCATAGTGGCAGCAAGCGGAGGGAAAATGTTCGTCCGGGATCCGACGTTAGCAGCCGGGAGTCCAAGGCTAGGCTGCCCGGATTTAAACCACACAGCAACAGGTAGTCAGGCTGTATGTGCAGTCCAGTCGATGGGCCACCACCGCCAGACCATATAAGAGTGTTTCAGTAGTGTGCGTGAGAGAAAAACATTTCAGTTGTTTATGTGAGAGCATTTCAGTAGTGTATGTAAGAGGTAATTCTGAATAATGTCCCTAACGGCCCCTCATACAACACAGGCTCCATCAACACATCCTGGCAGATCTTTCACACAATTGAAGCACACACTTCCCCCATTAAGTGAAGTGAATTATATTTACATAGCGCTTTTCTCTAGAGACTCAAAGCACCTAACATGGTGAACCCCCCCCCCCCAAAAAAAACATAACATCCTGCAAAACCCCCAGCGATCAGGTTTATTTTATTTTGAAGGAAAATGATCCATTCTTAGTTTTCTATTGACTCCTCAGAGCAGGTTGCATTACACTCTTGTGGGACCGCGGTTCCTATTGATGAATTGAAAAGAGCAAATTGACTTTGCCTCCACCAAGGGGAGGGAGAGACATCTGTGGCTTAGCGGAGTACTTCAACGTCAAAGCCACTAACCTCGATTATAACTAGTATGACACTTAGTACCGCAGACCATTGTAAAATGGATTAGAACTATAGGAATGGGCGATATGGCTTAAAATCCCTGCAGCCTCTCGCAACAACAATTAGATATTGCAATATTTTGTTACCAATACCGATACCAAAATGTGTTTTGATAGTTTTCGGTACTTTTTGATGCTTTTTAAATAAAGGGGACCACAAAAAATTGCATTATTGGCTTTATTTTAACAAAAAAATCTTAGGGTACATTAAACATATGTTTCTTATGCAAGTTTGTCCTTAAATAAAATAGTGAACATACTAGGCAACTTGTCTTTTAGTAGTAAGTAAGCAAACAAAGGCTCCTAATTTAGCTGCTGACGTATGCAGTAACATATTGTGTCATTTTCCATTCTGTTATTTTGTCCAAATTATTAAGAACAAATGGTAGAAAATGACTTATTAAGCTACTTGTTCATTTACTGTTAATATCTGCTTACTTTCTCTTTTAACATGTTCTATCTACACTTCTGTTAAAATGTAATAATCATTTATTCTTCTGTTGTTTGATACGTTACATTAGTTTTGGATGATACCACACATTTGGGTATCAATCCGATACCAAGTCGTTACAGGATCATACATTGGTCATATTCAAAGTCCTCATTTGTCCAAGGACATATTTCCTGAGTTTATAAACATAATATACATTTTTAAAAATGCTAAAAAATATCGGTGTTATCATAGTAGTATCAACCAGATACGCTCTTGTACTTGGTATCATTACAGTGGCTGTCAGGTGTAGATCCACCAATGGCGTTTGTTTACATTTTGATGCCGGTGAGCTATGGTGTGTAGTGAAGCATACTTTTTAGAGGCTGTATAGTACCGAATATGATTCATTAGCATCGCGGTACTATATCAATAACGGTATACTGTACAACCCTATTACAATATATTATTTGATACATACATGATAATGAAACAATTTCAAAATAAGTTGCAAAGGCTCTTAATTTTAAAAAGCATGTTCTACTTCAGCGTAAATTAAACATTTCCCAACATAAAAATGTCTCGGTAAACTAAAAATATCAGAACTACAATAATATTGGCCACTAAAGGTCACCAAACAAATCAGAGCGCACTGTTCAGTATTGTGGCCACTGATTGGCCCAGCCTCAGGCAGCATTACTATGTTAAAAGGTGACTATGTATCATGTCTAAAGGGCTTTTACCATTTAAAAAAAAATTATTTAGACGGTCTTTAACAGATTCTTTATGCCCTATTTATGAACATATTTGAGTTATTATTCACTGGACAAAAGTATTGGGACACTAAGGACTAACACTGGACAAAAGTATTGGGACACCTAGACAAAACTATTGGGACACTAAGGAATAACACTGGACAAAAGTATTGGGACACTAAGGACTAACACTGGACAAAAGTATTGGGACACTAAGGACTAACACTAGACAAAAGTATTGGGACACTTAGGACTAACAGTAGACAAAAGTATTGGGACACTTAGGACTAACACTGGACAAAAGTATTGGGACACTAAGGACTAACACTGGACAAAAGTATTGGGACACTTAGGACTAACAGTAGACAAAAGTATTGGGACACTTAGGACTAACACTGGACAAAAGTATTGGGACACTAAGGACTAACACTGGACAAAAGTATTGGGACACTAAGGACTAACACTAGACAAAAGTATTGGGACACTTAGGACTAACAG
Organism: Entelurus aequoreus; assembly: GCF_033978785.1. NCBI lineage: Eukaryota > Metazoa > Chordata > Actinopteri > Syngnathiformes > Syngnathidae > Entelurus > Entelurus aequoreus. The sequence goes on along the minus strand of NC_084731.1, from coordinate 92,590,095 downwards.
TAGACAAAAGTATTGGGACACTTAGGACTAACACTGGACCAAAGTATTAGGACACTAAGGACTAACACTGGACAAAAGTATTGGGACACTTAGGACTAACAGTAGACAAAAGTATTGGGACACTTAGGACTAACACTGGACAAAAGTATTGGGACAATAAGGACTAACACTGGACAAAAGTATTGGGACACTAAGGAATAACACTGGACAAAAGTATTGGGACACTAAGGACTAACACTGGACAAAAGTATTGGGACACTAAGGACTAACAGTAGACAAAAGTATTGGGACACTTAGGACTAACAGTAGACAAAAGTATTGGGACACTAAGGACTAACACTGGACAAAAGCATTGGGACACTAAGGACTAACACTAGACAAAAGTATTGGGATACTTAGGACTAAAAATAGACAAAAGTATTGGGACACTTAGGACTAACACTGGACAAAAGTATTGGGACAGTAAGGACTAACACTGGACAAAAGTATTGGGACACTAAGGACTAACACTAGACAAAAGTATTGGGACACCTGGACAAAAGTATTGGGACACTAAGAACTACCACTGGACAAAAGTATTGGGACACTTAGGACTAACACTAGACAAAAGTATTGGGACACTAAGGACTACCACTGGACAAAAGTATTGGGACACTTAGGACTAACAATAGACAAAAGTATTGGACACTTAGGACTAACCGTAGACAAAAGTTTTTGGACACTTAGGACTAGCACCAGCCAAATATGCGGGCCCGAACAACGCTGCTTGCAGCTTTAATTATTAATGATTCCTACTTAGCGGTAACTCCATTATCACGGCCATTTCCGGAACCAATTAACAGTGATGCATGAGGGACAACTGTAATCACTGTGGTAGGGATGTAACAATTACCAGTATAATTATAAGCCGGGGTAAAAATCCCAAGTTAGTATTACCGTGATAAATTGTGATTATCGTAAAAACCGTTTGAGAAACTCACAGCGATATTGCTCATATCCTTTAATGCTAACATGAATAAACGACACATTAACGTCTTTCCCCATTACGAAACATCATACTACAATCAAAACTTGTATGAAGACATTGAGTGTGTTGTCTGGTTAATTGATTTGTTTTTAAAATAAAACTTAGTCAACACTGTAGTATCGACCACATACTGATACTGTACTTCGTATCCTTTGATTGATTGATTGAAACTTTTATTAGTAGATTGCACAGTACAGTACATATTCCGTACAATTGACCACTAAATGGTAACACCTGAATAAGTTTTTCAACTTGTTTAAGTCGGGGTCCACGTTTATCAATTCATTGTAATCCATTGACGCCTGTTCACATTCAAGAGCTCTAACTTAGCGGTTAGCGTGGCTTCTCGTATCCTCGTACTGTGTGGTAGTGTAGCATGTTTAGCCATTCATCATCCGCTAGTCCTCCGATGATAAAGCTACTTGTAAAAAAACATACCTTGTGCGAGAATTAGTGATTTAGAAGCGACTTTGCACTGCGGATGAACGTTAGCTGCACTCACCAGTAAGAATGCTACATCGCGCTCAATTCAGTTTGTCGCTGTAAAATGTACGGGATATAACTCGAATCATGTCATCAACATAGATTTTCGGGATATGGAGATACAATGACAATCTCTATCGTCAGCCAAAATTTAATTTCAATGCTCCGTGTAACATTTGGACAATTGACAATCAACACTCATGAATGTATGGATATCATCGGTATTGTACAACCGTAATAAGAACCGAATTACGCCCAATTCACTGGGAAATGACTAAAAGGGTTAAAAATGTCAAATAAATGGGAAAGACAATCCTAAATTTGAGGTATTTCTTACTTAATTGCAGCAATTTAGTCAAGGCCTGCTGTGAGGTCAGGATTATCTGAGCTATACCTTATAGGAGGGGTCGGCAACCCAAAACGTTGAAAGAGGCATATTGGACCAAAAATACAAAAAACTAATCTGTCTACAGCCGCAAAAAATTAAAAGTTATAAATAAGTCTTATAATGAAGGCAACACATGTTATAAGTATCTATATTAGCTATATAGCCTATCAAAATGACTATGTGTTGCAGGCTTAAGCAAATATTTGTTGACAGAAATTTTGCTAATGTTTGCTGTGGTCTGGAACAACATGGCACACAAACAACTATCAGAAATGCAGCCAATATTACATACAGACAATGTGTCACGAGACATGCAAATATAAATGATATACAAAGAGGATAAAAGTAAAGGATATTAAATGAGCTCAAATATACCTACAAACAAGGCATAATGATGCAATATGTTCATACATCTAGCCTAAATAGCATGTTAGCATTGATTAGCTTGCAGTGACCAAATATGTCCGATTAGCGCTCCAACAAGTCAATAACATCAACAAAGCGCACCTTTGTGCATTCACGCACAGTATAAAACTTTTGGTGGACAAAATGAGACAAAGAAGGAGTAGAAGATTTTACACGTAAATAAACTGTTGCGTCACAGCCCACACTATGGTGAGTTCAAGGACCGCCGAAATTAGTAGGACAAAACCACCAAATACTCTCATCAGTGCAGCATACACACAAACATATTAAACAGCGGGTTTCTAACAATTGGGAAGGTTTGTGTTGATTGATTGATTGAGACTTTTATTAGTAGGTTGCACAGTGAAGTACATATTCCGTACAATTGACCACTAAATGGTAACACCCGAATAAGTTTTTCAACTTGTTTAAGTCGGGGTCCACTTAAATTGATTCATGATACAGATATATACTATCATATATACTATCATCATAATACAGTCATCACACAAGATAATCACATTGAATTATTTACATTATTTACAATCAGGGGTGTGGAGGGAGGGAGGGGGATGGGGGAGGGGGGGGGGATATGGACATCAAGTAGTGGACATAGAGAGAGAGAGAGAGAGAGAGAGAGAGAGAGAGAGAGAGAGAGAGAGAGAGAGAGAGAGAGAGAGATCAGAAGGCATAAGAAAAAGAAAAAGTATCTGCATTTGATTGTTTACATTTGATTATTAGCAATCCGGGGAGGGTGTTAGTTTAGGGTTGTAGCTGCCTGGAGGTGAACTTTTATTGCGGTTTTGAAGGAGGATAGAGATGCCCTTTCTTTTATACCTGTTGGAAGCGCATTCCACATTGATGTGGCATAGAAAGAGAATGAGTTAAGACCTTTGTTAGTTCGGAATCTGGGTTTAACGTGGTTAGTGGAGCACCCCCTGGTGTTGTGGTTATGGCGGTCATTTACGTTAAGGAAGTAGTTTGACATGTACTTCGTTTGTCATCAAACAAAAACATACTAAAACTAAACAATTATTTTCCCCCCATCTTTTTTAATTTTCAATCCTTTTTCAAAATGATCCAGGGAGCCACTAGGGCGGCAGTAAAGAGCCGCTCTCGGTTGCTGACCTATAGTGATGGGAATTACAGCTCTTTTAAGCGAGCCGGTTCTTTTGGCACGACTCCATAAAAAGAGCCTGCACTTTTGGCTCCACATATTTTTGTGTTGCTTGATTGGATTTATTACTAAATTACATGCACAATTAATCTCTGATTGCCATTAATCCATTTTCTATACCGCCTATCCTCACACAGGTCACATGCAAGCTGGAACCCATCCCAGCTGACTGGCGATAGGCTGGTCGCCAGCCAATCGTAGGGCACATGTACATTTTTCCAATGTAAACATGCAATTGTATTACATTTTTTGTTCTTCAAAGGACATGCTACAAAAAACAAATGATTAAAGTAGACAAAATAGGTTAAAGCTCGGATTGTGTGTATTGTGTTGTAAAAGTCCAACTATCGACAATGACAAAACACAACATTCACAAATCATCACAATGCAAAACATAATGAAAACGTAAAAAACAAGAATAAAAAGCAGCATCCGTATGGAGGGAAATTACTGGTAAAACTCCACAAACACACAACAATGTTTTCACCCATGCACAAAACCATTTTCTTTAATTTAAAAAAACATTAGCAATAGAGATGTCCGATATTATCAGCCTGCCGATATTATCGGCCGATAGATTCTTTAAAATGTAATATAGGAAATTATCGGTATCGGTTTTTATTATTACCGGTATCGATTTTTAAAATATTTTTTTTAACATTTTTTTTATTAAATCAACATAAAAAACACAAGATACACTTACATAGTGCACCAACCCAAAAAAACCTCCCTCCCCCATTTACACTCATTCACACAAAAGGGTTGTTTCTTTCTGTTATTAATATTCTGGTTCCTACATTATATATCAATATATATCAATACAGTCTGCAAGGGATACAGTCCGTAAGCACACATGATTGTGCGTGCTGCTGGTCCACTAATAGTACTAACCTTTAACAGTTAATTTTACTAATTTTCATTCATTACTAGTTTCTATGTAACTGTTTTTATATTGTTTTTCTTTCTTTTTTATTCAAGAAAATGTTTTTAATTTATTTATCTTATTTTATTTTATATTTTTTTTTAAAAAAAGGATCTTATCTTCACCATACCTGGTTGTCCAAATTAGGCATAATAATGTGTTAATTCCACAACTGTATATATCGGTATCTGTAATTAAGAGTTGGACAATATCGGAATATCGGATATCGGCAAAAAAGCCATTATCGGACATCCCTAATTAGCAAGTATAAAAACTATTTTCTTCAAGTTAAAACTATTGGTAGTAATATTCCACCATGCGTAATCCACACACTTGCACAACAGGTGGTGCTGCTGAATCAATTCAAGGCCGTCAGACTGACTGTTATCTGCGCATGGTGCCATCCGCCAAAAATAACAGGAACAAATAGTAGGGAGAAAAATGGCGAACAGAAGAGAGGGGAAATAAGCTCAACCTGCAAGTTAACCCGCAAGAGTTTCCCCTCTCTTCTGTTCGCTATTTTACTCCCCACTGCTTCTTCTTCTTTCTTATTTTTGGGCGGATGGCACCATGCGCAAATAACAGCAGTTGAAGAATGTTTTTATTTTTCAATTTTTTTTAATTGAGAAAAAAAAAATTATACTCTCAAATTCTTTTTTTACTTACAGAAAAGTTGTTTTTTTTACTTGCGAATCGTTGGGCTTGAGTAAAAACATTTTTGAGAGTAGTTCCACTCCCAACATCCAGATAACGGCGTCTGCTCGTCTTCAGAAAATCAATGTGCTTCAGCTTTTTTTCTGACTGTTAATCACTTGCTGACATTTCTAGCAAGTAGTCTTTTAATTACGTTAATTAAGAGACTACAAGATGCTAATCATGTAACAAGTTCTCTCTCACTCTCTCACGTCTCCCGCCCGCCTGTTGGTGTGCTCATCACGACGGTGCTGTGTGTGTAACCCCGACCCACTCCCTTCTGATCGGTGTCAGTGTTATCACATCACATTTTGACCTAACAGAAAGAAAAAAAAATCCATATTTGGAGCTAGTTCATGAATGACCCACGAGTAATAAATAGCTTGGATCTTACAAGGTCTGATCAACATAAAACACAAGCAATCATTTCTGTGTTTGCCAACACATACACTATATTGCCAAAAGTATTTGGCCACCCATCCAAATGATCAGAATCAGGTGTCCTAGTCACTTGGCCCGGCCACAGGTGTATAAAATCAAGTACTTAGGCATGGAGACTGTTTCTACAAACATTTGTGAAAGAATGGGCCGCTCTCAGTGATTTCCAGCGTGGAACTGTCATAGGATGCCACCTGTGCAACAAATCCAGTCGTGAAATTTCCTCGCTCCAAAACATTCCAAAGTCATCTGTCGGCTTTATTATAAGAAAATGGAAGAGTTTGGGAACAACAGCAACTCAGCCACGAAGTTGTAGGCCACGTAAACTGACAGAGAGGGGTCAGCGGATGCTGAAGCGTATTGTACAAAGAGGTCGCCGACTTTCTGCACAGTCAGTTGCTACGGAGCTCCAAACTTCATGCAACCTTCCAAATTAGCCCACGTACAGTACGCAGAGTGCTTCATGCAATGGGTTTCCATGGCCGAGCAGCTGCATCTAAGCTGAGTCTGGTGTGGATGAACTTGACTGGCCTGCACAGAGTCCTGACCTGAACCCGATAGAACACCTTTGGGATGAATTAGAACGGAGACTGAGAGCCAGGCCTTCTCGACCAACATCAGTGTGTGACCTCACCAATGCGCTTTTGGAAGAATGGTCGAAATTTCTTATAAACACACTCCGCAACCTTGTGGACAGCCTTCCCAGAATAGTTGAAGCTGTAATAGCTGCAAAAGGTGGACCGACATCATATTGAACCCTATGGGTTAGGAATGGGATGGCACTTCAAGTTCAGGCAGGTGGCCAAATACTTTTGGCAATATAGTGTATTTCACGGGTAGAGAAAAAACATCGGCCCTTAAACACATCAAACCTTATCAGCCTCATGTAACGCCAGCAATATGGAACCCAAAAATACCTTAAAATGAGTATATTGTCACTAATAACAAGTGCACTTTTCTTGGTAGAATAAAAAGAGACCTTTTTGCTCAATATGTTGAAAAATATTTTTAAATTAAGTAAATGCTAGTGCCATTATCTTGACATAATGATATGCAATTTTTTTTTTCATGTTTGAAATAAGAAATTATTACTTTAAAAAATTAGTTTTATACTTGTGAGTGTTGATGACACAGCTTTGCAACAGTTGATATTCTAGTTCCAAGCATGTTTTACTCAAATAGGTCATCAAATCTCAGCAACAAGCTGTAATATCTTACTGAGATCATTTAGGACCGAAACACTTAAAACAAGTAAAACACTCTAACATAAAATCTGCTTAGTGAGAAGAATTATCTTATCAGACAGAAAATAAGCAAATATCACCCTTATTTGAGATATTTAATCTTACTTACATTTCAGTTTTTGCAGTGCACACCATATAAAATGTGACATTACACTGCAAAAACTGAAATCTAAGTAAGATGAAATATCTCAAACAAGGGTGATATTTGCTTCTTTTCTGTCTGATAAGATAATTCTTCTCACTAAGCAGATTTTATGTTAAGTATATTTTCAATAATAACAAGTGCACTTTTCTTGGTTTTAAGTGTTTTGGTCCTAAATTATCTCACTAATATATTACAGCTTGTTGCTGAGATTGTATGACCTATATTGAGTAAAACATGCTTGGAACTAGAATATCAACTGTTGCAAAGCTGTGTCATCAACACTCACAAGTATAAAACTTCTTTTTCAAAGTAATCATTTCTTATTTCAAGCATGAAATTAAAAAAAATCCTGACTTTGACACAATTGTGTCTTGTGTCTCATAATTAAAACAGATGACAGCCAAATGGACTTTGCTGTTTTATTTTCAATGAAACAATAGAAAATACGTACTCATATAGTAGTACAGTTGGCACAGTACAGTAAACTGACAGTTAATATTTAAACATTTGACATTTCAAACAATTTTGAACACAAATAGTTCATGCACATTCAGGTAAATTCTTCAAAATTACAATAAAAAAAAAAGGGCCATGCTGTAAATATATATATATATATATATATATATATATATATATATATATATATATATATATATATATATATATATATATATATATATATATATATATATATATATGAGCGGCTCGTAGACCCCGAGAGTAACAAGCAGTTGCCTTGTTGCCTTTCCATTAAGAAAAATAAACAAGTTTTTAGTATAAGTTTGCTGGTTTCAAGAAATGTAATGCCGAGCGCATATCATTATGTCAAGATAATGGCACTAGCATTTACTTAATTTAAGAATATTTTTCAACATACTGAGAAAAAAGGTCTCATATTTGTTTTTTCTACCAAGAAAAGTGCACTTGTTATTAGTGAAAATATACTTATTTTAAAGGCCTACTGAAAGCCACTACTACCGACCACGCAGTCTGATAGTTTATATATCAATGATGAAATCTTAACATTGCAACACATGCCAATACGGCCGGGTTAACTTATAAAGTGCAATTTTAAATTGCCTGCCAAACTTCCGGTTGAAAAACTCCTTTGGATATGACGTATGCGTGTGACGTCACGACGGCAACGGAAGTATTCGGAGCCCGTTGAATTCAATACAAAACAGCTCTGTTTTCATCTCATAATTCCACGGTATTCTGGCCATCTGTGTTGGTGAATCTTTTGCAATTTGTTTAATGAACAATGGAGGCTGCAAAGAAGAACTTTGTAGGTGGCTGTAGCAACACAACAAGGACTACTTACTTGGATAGCAGACGCCTAGCCGATGCTAGCTGCCAACCGCACGGATGATCGGGTGAAGTCCTTCGTCGCGCCGTCGATCGCTGGAACGCAGGTGAGCACGGGTGTTGATGAGCAGATGACGGCTGGCTGGCGTAGGTGGAGCGCTAATGTTTTTATCATAGCTCTGTGAGGTCCGGTTGCTAAGTTGCTAAGTTAGCTTCAGCGTCGTTAGCAAAAGCATTGTTAAGCTTTGCCAGGCTGAGAATTATTAACCGTGTAGATACATGTCCATGGTTTAATAGTATTGTTGATCTTCTGTCTATCCTTCCAGTCAGGGGTTTATGTATTTTGTTTCTATTTGCATTTGAGAACGATGCTATCACGTTAGCTCAGTAGCTAAGTGTGTCACCGATGTATTGTCGTGGAGATAAAAGTCACTGTGAATGTCCATTTCGCGTTCTCGACTCTCATTTTCAAGAGGATATAGTATCCGAGGTGGTTTAAAATACAAATCCGTGATCCACAATAGAAAAAAGGAGAGAGTGTGGAATCCAATGAGCCAGCTTGTACCTAAGTTACGGTCAGAGCGAAAAAAGATACGTCCTTCACTGCCTCTCTAGTCATTCACTCTAACGTTCCTCATCCACGAATCTTTCGTCCTCGCTCAAATTAATGGGGTAATCGTCGCTTTGTCGCTCCGAATCTCTCTCGCTCCATTGTAAACAACGGGGAATTGTGAGGAATACTAGCTCCTGTGACGTCACGCTACTTCCGGTACAGGCAAGGCTTTTTTTTTTTATCAGCGAGCAAAAGTTGCAAACTTTATCGTCGATTTTCTCTACTAAATCCTTTCAGCAAAAATATGGCAATATCGCGAAATGATCAAGTATGACACATAGAATGGATCTGCTATTCCCGTTTAAATAAAAAAAAATCATTTCAGTAGGCCTTTAAGGTATTTTGTGGTTCATTGAGATTAGCTAATTTGACTTGTTTTGGAAAGTCTTGACAAGGCAAATTTTCTTGTTCTATTGGCAGATAATTTTGCTTAGCTCAAGTAAAATACCCCTAATTTTTTGTATTTTTTTTTCTTGTTTTTGAACACTGACTTTTTGCAGTGTATGTATTTTCTGTGTCAGCCTTCTGATCGACCGGCGGCTCTTTCGCTCGGGGACTTCAACAAGAGCGCTCACTCTGGATGCTCACTCTGGATACTCACTCTGGATGCTCACTCTGGATGCTCACTCTGGATACTCACTCTGGATGCTCACTCTGGATGCTCACTCTGGATGCTCACTCTGGATGCTGGGGTCATGTGCCAGCGCACGCTATAAACCCAGTCAGTCTGCGCCCGGATGAAGTCATGAGTTAAGACGCTCGCCTCTAAAGTGATGATTCTGAGACTCCGCGTTGCATAACGGAGCAGAGGTTCGTTGCATAATAGATCCAAATCCTATTAATGTTAATGAAGAAGCGGGGAGGTGGAGAAGGGCCGGATGGGCTCTAAAACCCCAAGCTGCAGAAACAGGCCAGGCCCCAAGGGGGGGCCACGGGGGTCGATGCACTGGAGACCAGGAGGTTGCTTCCTTCTCATCAATACGAGAAATCAAATCTGCCAGTGGATTGTGCTAATCCTTACTCCAGGTGACCTAATCTGCACATTTCGAAAGACTTGAAGTTTTACAAGTTCTGCTGAGATGTGTTACACCGCCCCCACAGGCTTTAATGCATGAATTCCCAGGTCTCTTTTTAAACACACCATCCGGTCCGCCCGTGGCGGCGGCTTTAAAAGCCCGCTAATGGGAAGCAGACAGCGCAGAGTGGTCGGTTCGAGCCGGGCCTAATGGAAATCAATGGACTATTCATTAGAGCCGAATTGAGGTGACACGCCGAGGTCAGCCCGTTGCTCCCGTGTTACACCTCGCTGCATCCCGCTACCTCCGCCGCCACCTCTTTGTGAAATACGACCGCAGACCCGTGCCACATTTACACCGACTTCCTGGCAGAAACAATACGTTACTATGCCCGTGGCGGACCATAAATCACCCGGGCACGCTCAGGCGGCGAGGAGGGCAGCGCCAGGTTAGCCTCGGTCCACATTATGGCTTCCAATCAGAGTGGATGGCAGCAAGATGGAGGCAAAAGACAAAAGAAGGAAGCAAGAGGGTGCGAGGTGCAAGGAGGGAGGAAACGAGAACGAGGAGCACTGCTACACTGCAAAAAGTCAGTGTTCAAAAACAAGAAAAAAAAAATACAAAAATTAGGGGTATTTTATTTAAAATAAGCAAAATTATCTGCCAATAGAACAAGAAAATGTGTCTTGTCAAGACTTTCCAAAACAAGTCAAATTAGCTAACCTCAATGAACCCAAAAATTCCTTAAAATAAGTATATTCTCACTAATAACAAGTGCACTTTTCTTGGTAGAAAAAAAAGAGACCTTTTTGCTCAATATGTGGAAAAATATTCTTAAATTAAGTAAATGCTAGTGCCATTATCTTGACATAATGATATGCGCTCAGCATTACATTTCTTGAAACCAGCAAAGTTATACTAAAAACTAATTTATTGTTCTTAATGGAAAGGCAACAAGGCAACCGCTTGTTACTCTCGGGGTCTACTAGCCACTCAGGCAAATCATATTGTCTAAAAATGCATTTTTCCATGGATAACATGACATCATCGCGCCAAGTGTGTGCTCTTTCAGCCAATTAGTGCGCATATATACAGCCCGGCCCCTTGCCAAAAAATGTTTTATTGTAATTTTGAAGAATTTATCTGAATGTGCATGAACTATATCTGATCAAAATTGTTAGAAATGTCACATGTTAAATGTTTAAATATTAACTGTCAGTTTACTGTACTGTGCCAACTGTACTACTATATGAGTACGTATTTTCTCTTGTTTCATTTAAAATAAAACAGCAAAGTCCATTTGGCCGTCATCTGTTTTAATTATGAGACACAATTGTGTCAAAGTCTTTTTTTTTTTTTTTTCATGCTTGAAATAAGAAATTATTACTTTAAAAAAGTAGATTTATACTTGTGAGTGTTGATGACACAGCTTTGCAACAGTTGATATTCTAGTTTCAAGCATGTTTTACTCAATATAGGTCATCAAATCTCAGCAACAAGCTGTAATATCTTACTGAGATCATTTAGGACCAAAACCCTTAAAACAAGTAAAACACTCTAACATAAAATCTGCTTAGTGAGAAGAATTATCTTATCAGACAGAAAATAAGCAAATATCACCCTTATTTATGATATTTAATCTTACTTAGATTTCAGTTTTTGCAGTGTGGTAGTGTGCGCGTAAGAAACCGCTTCTTTGCTCCGGGGCCTGGCAAATACAGGTTGCCATGGCAACTTGTTACCCACGACCCAGTTCGGCGGTGTAGTATCGAGCTCTACAGGCATCTGATGCAGAGGGATACATTCACAAAGGAAAGGCTAAACATCTGAGCCCATAAGAACAAACACAATAGGTGACTGAAGCCAGCAGGAAGACGTAATGATGCCTCTGCTCGTGATACATAATTGAGCGCTGATGAATAAAACACCTTTTTTCCTATCTGCATCTTATGGCTGGTTCACATCCGGATGAGATCTTAACTTGTTCTTCGCCTGCTTGGATGCTGCTGCTCCTGGAAAGTGGGGTGGATCCAATAGAATGCAGCTTTGGACACAGTGACTATTTTTTATTTGTGTGAAATAATTTTGATATTTTTTAAATCAAATTTGGATTTAATTCAATTCTTGGTTTGTCCCTAAAACAAGTTCAAAAGAAATATGTTATTCAATAATTCTTTTAGTCAAAAAAACAAATTTAACTTATCGGATTTTTCGGACTATAAGGTGAACTTAAAATACTTTAATTTTCTTAAAAATCAACAGTGTCTTAGAACCTGGTGCACTTAACCAGTGAAGTTGGCTTGTTGTGTAATTCGTAAATAAAAACAGAATACAATGATTTGCAAATCCTTTTCAACACATATTCAATTGAATAGACTGCAAAGACAAGATATTTAATGTTCGAACTGAGAAACATAATTTTTTTTTTGCAAATAATCATTAACTTAGAATTTAATGGCAGCAACACATTGCAAAAAAGTTGGCCGGGGGGCATTTTTACCACTGTGTTACATGGCCTTTCCTTTTAACAACACTCAGTAAACATTTGGGAACTGATGAGACACATTTTTTAAGCTTTTCAGGTGGAATTCTTTCCCATTCTTGCTTGATGTACAGCTTAAGTTGTTCAACAGTCCGGGGTCTCCGTTGTGCTATTTTTGGCTTGATATTGCGCCACACATTTCCAATGGGAGACAGTTCTGGCCAGTCTAGTACCTGCACTCTTTTACTATGAAGCCATGCTGTTGGCATTGTCTTGCTGAAATAAGCAGGGGCGTCCATGATAACATTGCTTGGATGGCAACATATGTTGCTCCAAAACCTGTATGCACCTTTCAGCATTAATGGTGCCTTCACAGATGTGTAAGTTACCCATGCCTTGGGCACTAATACACCCCCATACCATCACAGATGCTGGCTTTTGAACTTTGCCCCTATAACAATCCGGATGGTTCTTATCCTCTTTGGTCCGGAGGACACGACGTCCACAGTTTCCAAAAACAATTTGAAATGTGGACTCGTCAGACCACAGAACGCTTTTCCACTTTGTATCAGTCCATGTTAGATGAGCTCGGGCCCAGCGAAGCCGACAGCGTTTCTGGGTGTTGTTGATAAATGGCTTTCCCTTTGCATAGTAGAGTTTTAACTTGCACTTACAGATGTAGCGACGGACTGTAGTTACTGACAGTGGTTTTCTGAAGTGTTCCTGAGCCCATGTGGTGATATCCTTTACACACTGATGTCGCTTTTTGATGCAGTACCGCCTGAGGGAATCGAAGGTCCGTAATATCATCGCTTACGTGCAGTGATTTCTCCAGATTCTCGGAACCTTTTGATGATATTATGGACCGTAGATGGTGAAATCCCTAAATTCCTTGCAATAGCTTATTAAGAAATGTTGTTCTTAAACTGTTCGACAATTTGATCACACATTTGTTCACAAAGTGGTGACCCTCGCCCCATCCTTGTTTGTGAATGACTGAGCATTTCATGGAAGCTGCTTTAATACCCAATCATGGCACCCACCTGTTCCCAATTAGCCAGTTCACCTGTGGGATGTTCCAAATAAGTGTTTGATGAGCATTCCTCAACTTTCCCAGTCTTTTTTGCCACTTGTGCCAGCTTTTTTGAAACATGTTGCAGGCGTCAAATTCAAAATGAGCTAATATTTGCAAAGAATAACAAAGTTAACCAGTTCCAACATGAAGTATCTTGTCTTTGCAGTCTATTCAATATAATATAGGTTGAAAAGGATTTAACGGCACCACTATAACCCGCCTGGTTCAGTCCCTGCATGAGGGATGAGCCTGTTAGCCACCGAGCTAAGACCCCTGGCTGTCAATCGGATAGCCAGCACTGCTCTTGAGGTTGTCAGGGAGTGAGGTTTACCAACGTCCACACTCCGTCCGTTACACTTCCTTGGTACAAAGTTTTATTGAAATGTGTTATGTCATTTTTCAGCAATTTTGCCAATCAACAAAAGAAACAGACAGTTGTAAATAAGGATGGGTATCATTTACTTTTTAACTAATGCTAGTACCAAACCTGTACTTTAAAAATGGTGCCCGAACCAGTACCTAAAAAATGGATACATGCATTTATTTATTCCTTTTTTCCCCCCAAACAATGCCTATTTATTTTTATGGAATTCATTGATATTCACATTGAACAATACATACACAAATATTCAATTATATCAATGAAATGATAACTAAAAGTAAGAAATAAAATTGAAAACAAATTGTCATAAATATTGCAGGGAAGGTGCAAAAAAATGACTGGCTTGTCGATACTCATAATTCTGTGGGTTTGTGAATGCAACCTCACTTGCCTTAACTCAGGGTAACCCAAAATGTTGAAAGAGCCATACTGGACCAAAAATACAAAAAACAAAATCTGTCTGGAGCCGCAAAAAATTAAAAAGCCTTATATTTGTGTTATAATGAAGGCAACACATGATGTAAGTCAGCGGTCCCCAACCTTTTTGTAGCTGCGGACCGGTCAACGCTTGAAAATTTGTCCCACGGACCGGTGGGGAGGGGGTGGGGGGGGGGGTGTATTTAAAAAAAACAAAAAAAAAAAAATTTTTTTTTTTTTTTTTTTTTTTACATAAATAAATACAATCATGTGTGCTTACAGACTGTATCCCTGCAGGCTGTATTGATCTATATTGATATAGAATGTATATATTGTGTTTTTTATGTTGATTTCATTAAAAAAAAAAAAAAAAAAAAAAAAAAAAAAAAATTTAAATTCTTGTGCGGCCCGGTACCAATCGGTCCGCGGACCGGTACCGGCCGATGTAAGTGTCTATATTAGCCTACTATCAAAGGCTGACTCAAATCTTCGTTGACACACACGTATACATACTATACATATACATTCACTGTACAAACACACATATACACATACTGTACATATACATTCACTGTACAAGCACACACATACACATACTGTACATATACATTCACTGTACAAACACACATATACACATACTGTACATATACATTCACTGTACAAGCACACATATACACATACTGTACATATACAAGTACATATGCACACATACACTCATGCACATAATCACGTTTCATCAAACATATATTAACGTTGTTGCCCTAGGGTAAACTGGGTATAACACATGGCACACTGACAAAGCTTAACCTATTGTTACTATAACAATCTACAAGGTTAATGTAGGTTGCTTCTCTTTCTTCCCCTCCATTTTTCTGCATTCTTTCGTATCTCAAGCTATCATTACGTATATGTATTGTTGCATTTGAACAATTGTATTGTTGATAATAAAGGTAAAGTATTGGTATTGTTTATTATCAATAGCGCTATTTCTATTGGTATTCATATTGCTTCATTTTTAGTGCAATAATGCTCATTGTCATTTCTGTATTATTTTTTATTTTCACTAACTGCTTATTTGCTATTACTTTTACCATCATATTTGTACATGTCGTATTTGCTGATGTTGCTCTGTTGTTGTTGTTGTTGTGTTTGCTGTTGTTGTTTTTGTCTCTCTGTCTAATCCCCCTCTTGTCCCCACAATTCCCCCCTCTGTCTTCCTTTTTTTCTCTTTCTATCCCCTCCTGCTCCGGCCCGGCTGTACCAAATGATAATATAAATACATTTAATAAAGTCAAATACAAATAAGGCAACAAGAGAAGTATCCTACACTTCTCTTTTGTAAAGTAAATCTGAACAGCCGATATGGGCATCTACATCTGCTATATGATTTGCCTAAGAAGCTGGGCAGGACATTAAAAAATATATATAAATAAATAAATAAATCTTCGTTGACAGAAATGTTGTGTTTTAATTTTTATTTTACACTATTTTGCAACATTGGCATTCATTGGTAAAATGGAGGCTTCTCAAATGATGACATGACTTCTGGAAATTACTAGCTCAGAATGGCCAAAGGTATAGATGTGTGTGACCAAGTATAAGGAAATGGCAGGCTGTCTTCTTCTAATGGATTTATGGTAACGTTTGCTGTGGTCTGGAACAACATGGCACACAAACAACTATGAGAAATGCAGATAATGTGTTATGAGACATGCAAATATAAATTACACTACCGTTCAAAAGTTTGGGGTCACCCAAACAATTTTGTGGAATAGCCTTCATTTCTAAGAACAAGAATAGACTGTCGAGTTTCAGATGAAAGTTCTCTTTTTCTGGCCATTTTGAGCGTTTAATTGACCCCACAAATGTGATGCTCCAGAAACTCAATCTGCTCAAAGGAAGGTCAGTTTTGTAGCTTCTGTAACGAGCTAAACTGTTTTCAGATGTGTGAACATGATTGCACAAGGGTTTTCTAATCATCAATTAGCCTTCTGAGCCAATGAGCAAACACATTGTACCATTAGAACACTGGAGTGATAGTTGCTGGAAATGGGCCTCTATACACCTGTGTAGATATTGCACCAAAAACCAGACATTTGCAGCTAGAATAGTCATTTACCACATTAGCAATGTATAGAGTGTATTTCTTTAAAGTTAAGACTAGTTTAAAGTTATCTTCATTGAAAAGTACAGTGCTTTTCCTTCAAAAATAAGGACATTTCAATGTGACCCCAAACTTTTGAATGGTAGTGTAAATACACAGAGGACATAAGTAAAGGAAATAAAATTAGATCAAATATACCTACAAACGAGGCATAATGATGCAATATGTACATACAGCTAGCCTAAATAGCATGTTAGCATCAATTAGGTTGCAGTCATGGATTGACCAAATATGCCTGATAAGCACTCCAGCAAATCAATAAAATCAACAAAGCTCACCTTTCTGCATCCACGTTTGGTGGACAAAATAAGACAAAGAAAGAGTGGCGTAAAACACGTCTTTCTGTGGCAGCGTCGGAGAAAGTTGCACATGTAAACAAACTACGATGAGTTCAAGGATCGCTGAAATTAGTAGGACAAAACGGTGCTTGCCAAATACTCTCATCAGTCAAGCATGTTTATTATAAACAGTGGGATTTCTAACAATTAGGAAGGTTTGTGTCATGTTTGTCCTTTTACACAAACCATATTAAAACAAAAATGTTTTTTTTTTCTTCATCTTTTTCCATTTTCACACATCTCTGAAAGAGGTCCAGGGAGCCACTAGCCGCGGGTTGCTGACCCCCGCCTTAACTGTTCATCACCTGAGAAAGTCCGTTCAGTGTGTTGTTGTTGTGGCTCCTGGCTAGCTCTTCAGCGCTAGCGGTGTTTTTATGAGGGATGCTGTTTCGTCGTGTTAAGGTCAGCAATAAAGTCTAAAATGAGCGTCGGAATCTGGGCTTGTGGTTAAATATTATTTACAAGATGTTACTTGTACAATATCGTTACCGAGCACTTGTTGCAGGTTGTTGAGTCTGCATTCACTAAGTGGTGAAATAAGGCACAGGTAAGGTCTTCTTTTTTCGGTCTGGTTACTACCAGGGGTAAGGGGTTAGGGTTAGGTGGTTAGGGTCAGGGTTAGGGTGTTGTGCAGTGTAATTGGGGCCCATTGTTGACTCAGTCTCTGCTTTTTTATTGAGGACAAGTGCAAAATAAAGGCTGAATTATGCTCTCTATGCTGTCTTGAGTCGTTTATTGCTGAGTCGACTTGCAATACTCTTACCAAATGCTAGGGGCAGTGTTTTCCCAAGTGTGCAACCACATTTCTTGATTAGCTTCCTGTGTGTGGTAGTTGTAAACGATGGCGATTGAAGCAACATCGACATTGTTGTTGGAGATGGAACTAATCGTTTTCAAACAACCGTCACTTTTATCGTACATGCAAGGAAAAGACGTCCGCGGAGGTGGGATGAGCGACCCCTGAATGAGTCGAGGCAGACGTCGGACGGGAAGGAAAACTCAGAAATTATGTACTAAAAAGCAGAATTTTTTGGGCTAAATTTGCATGTTAATGTTAGCATGCAAACATGCTAACCTTAACATGTTTACTTCAACCCGTGACCTTCGATCCCTCAGGCTGTACTGCATCAACAAGCGACATCAGTGTGTAAAGGATATCACCACATGGGCTCAGGAACACTTCAGAAACCTACTGTCAGTAACTACAGTTGATCGCTACATCTGTAAGTGCAAGTTAAAACTCTCCTATGCAAGGCGAAAACCGTTTATCAACAACACCCAGAAACGCGGTCGGCTTCGCTGGGCCTGAGCTCATCTAAGATGGACTGATACAAAGTGGAAAAGTGTTCTGTGGTCTGACGAGTCCACATTTCAAATTGTTTTTGGAAACTGTGGACGTCGTGTCCTCCGGACCAAAGAGGAAAAGAACCATACGGATTGTTATAGGGGCAAAGTGTAAAAGCCAGCATCTGTGATGGTATGGGGGTGTATTAGTGCCCAAGACATGGGTAACTTACACATCTGTGAAGGCGCCATTAATGCTGAAAGGTACATACAGGTTTTGGAGCAACATATGTTGCCATCCAAGCAACGTTACCATGGACGCCCCTGCTTATTTCAGCAAGACAATGCCAAGCCACGTGTTACATCAACGTGGCTTCATAGTAAAAGAGTGCGGGTACTAAACTGGCCTGCCTGTAGTCCAGACCTGTCTCCCATTGAAAATGTGTGGCGCATTATGAAGCTTAAAATACCACAACGGAGACCCCCGGACTGTTGAACAACTTAAGCTGTACATCAAGCAAGAATGGGAAAGAATTCTACCTGAGAAGCTTCAAAAATGTGTCTCCTCAGTTCCCAAACGTTTACTGAGTGTTGTTAAAAGGAAAGGCCATGTAACACAGTGGTGAACATGCCCTTTCCCAACTACTTTGGCACGTGTTGCAGCCATGAAATTCTAAGTTAATTATTATTTGCAAAAAAAAAATTAAGTTTATGAGTTTGAACATCAAATATGTTGTCTTTGTAGTGCATTCAATTGAATATGGGTTGAAAAGGATTTGCAAATCAATGTATTCCGTTTATATTTACATCTAACACAATTTCCCAACTCATATGGAAACGGGGTTTGTATATACTCTGATGATTAACTTGTGTGATGACTGTATTATGCTGATAGTATATATTTGTACTATGAATTGATTAACGTGGACCCCGACTTAAACAAGTTGAAAAACGTATTCGGGTGTTACCATTTAGTGGTCAATTGTACGGAATATGTACTGTACTGTACAATCTACTAATACAAGTTTCAATCAATCAATCAATCAAGTAAGTAAGTAGGTTGCATGACTCTGAGGAGTTTGGCTGCAAAATTGGCTGCAACAGTGGGCATGTGTCAAATAAAGCACTCACAAGGAGGGGAGAAAAACAAAACAAGGCAAAAGCAAAGACATAAGTCACGGAACTTATTTTGTAAAGAGAACAACACGTGTGCGTGAGGCTTGAGGCAATAGGCGAAGCAATGACCTCACCGTGTCTGGGAGACAGACCTGAAATAGGAGACTGATTGGCAACCGTGTACAGGTGTGTCCCGGGTGTCACTCAAGGAAAGGTGTGGGAGCCTGCATTCAATGGCCAGATGGGAAAGTAAAACTACAGTATTTGGCCACCCATCCAAATGATGAGAATCAGGTGTCCTAATCACTTGGCCCGGCCACAGGTGTACACAATCAAGCACTTAGGCATGGAGACTGTTTCTACAAACAGTTGTGGAAGAATGGGCCGCTCTCAACTGTCATAGGATGCCACCTGTGCAACGAACCCAGTCATGAAAATTCCTCGCTCCTAAATATTCCAAAGTCAACTGTCGGCTTTATTATAAGAAAATGGAAGAGTTTGGGAACAACAGCAACTCAGCCACCAAGTGGTAGGCCACGTAAACTGACAGAGAGGGGCGCATAGTGCAAAGAGGTCGCCCACTTTCTGCACAGTCAGTTGCTACAGAGCTCCAAACTTCATGTGACCTTCCAATTAGCCCACGTACAGTACGCAGAGAGCTTCATGGAATGGGTTGCCATGGCAGAGCAGCTGCATCTACACCACCAAGTCCAATGCCAAGCGTGGGATGCAGTGGTCGCCACTGGACTCTCGAGTAGTGGAGACGCCTTCTCTGGAGTGATGAATCACGCTTTCCCATCCGGCAATCTGATGGACGAGTCTGGGTTTGGAGGTTGCCAGGAGAACGGTACATTTCGGACTGCATTGTGCCGAGTGTGAAATTTGGTGGAGGAGGAATTATGGTGTGGGGTTGTTTTTCAGGAGTTGGGCTCGGCCCCTTAGTTCCAATGAAAGGAACTTTGAATGTTCCAGGATACCAAAACATTTTGGACAATTCCATGCTCCCAACCTGGTGGGAACAGTGCACAAAGCAAGGTCCATAAAGACATGGATGACAGAGTCTGCTGTGGATGAACTTGACTGGCCTGCACAGAGTCCTGACCTGAACTAGAACAGAGGTTGAGAGCCAGGCCTTCTCGACCAACATCAGTGTGTGATCTCACCAATGCGCTTTTGGAAGAATGGTGGAAAATTCCTATAAACACACTCCGCAACCTTGTGGACAGCCTTCCCAGAAGAGTTGAAGCTGTAATAGCTGCAAAAAAGTGGACCGACATATTGAACCCTATGGGTTAGGAATGGGATGGCCCTTCAAGTTCATACTTTTGGCAATATAGTGTACCTCATTAGCCTACTGATGCATCAGCAGCAACTGTGGGTTCGGTATCTTGCCCAAGGATACTTGGATACGGCAAAAGGATCAAACCAGCAATGTTCAGTCTGGAAGATTCTAGCACCCGAGTAAAAGGTCTCATAATAGACTCCAGTGGCGTCCAAAACCATCATCGTACCGTAAAACAAGTGCACGGTTTATTGCTGGTTGTTCATATCCACACCACGAAGCTCGGCTCTCGTCTTTTATATCGCCACATATTCAGAAATCACCTGCCGTCGGGGGTCTCAAACAGAGCGGACAATGTTAAAACACAAAATGGCCCCTCCGGCCACATGTGATGCTTCGCCAACCGAGTGAGTGGCTCAGCGGTTACGCAACCAACTTTGGCTGATGTCACTCTCTCCCTGAGATGTTAAAGAAGCGACATGATTGTGGAAATGCACTTTCCAGCAGCTTCTGGGCCTCGTTGAATGTTGCGCGCGAGATATAAAGGAATTTTTGTGAAAGCCGGCATGGAGTCGACGGCTAATTGGTGGGCGAAGGGGAGCAGATTCAGCATCAGTGGGCTGACGTCACCCGAGAACACGGCGTGCTGTGCCAACCTGCCACGCTTCTATTCATATACTCACTGCAGACTGGCATCGCCCGATACTGCTGGCCATTTTAATCACACTGCAAAAACTGTAATCTAAGTAAGATGAAATATCTCAAATAAGGGTGATATTTGCTTATTTTCTGTCTGATAAGATCATTCTTCTCACTAAGCACATTTTATGTTAGAGTGTTTTACTTGTTTTAAGGGTTTTGGTCCTAAATGATCTCAGTAAGATATTAAAGCTTGTTGCTGAGATTTGATGACCTATATTGAGTAAAACATGCCTGGAACTAGAATATCAACTGTTGCAAAGCTGTGTCATCAACACTCACAAGTAGAGATGTCCGATAATATCATGTAACACATTGCTACAAAAAGAAATGATTAAAGTAGACAAAATAGTCAAGCTCGGATTGTGTGTATTGTGTTGTAAAAGTCCAACTATCGACAATGAAAAAACACAACATTCACAAATCATCACAATGCAAAATATAATTAAAATGTAAAAAAACAAAACTAGAAAGCAGCATCCGTATGGAGGGAAATTACTGGTAAAACTCCACAATTACACAACAATGTTTTTACTCACGGCCAAAACCATTTTCTTCAATTTAAAAAAACATTAGCAATAGAGAAGTCCGACAATATCGGCCTGCCGGATAAATGCTTTAAAATGTAATATCGGAAATTATCGGTATCGTTTTTTTTAATTATCGGTATCGTTTTTTAAATTGATTTAAATTTTTTTATTCATTAAATCAACATAAAAAACACAAGATACACTTACAATTAGTGCACCAACCCAAAAAACCTCCCTCCCCCATTTACACTCATTCACACAAAAGGGTTGTTTCTTTCTGTTATTAATATTCTGGTTCCTACATTATATATCAATATATATCAATACAGTCTGCAAGGGATACAGTCCGTAAGCACACATGATTGTGCGTGCTGCTGCTCCACTAATAGTACTAACCTTTAACAGTTAATTTTACTAATTTTCATTAATTACTACTTTCTATGTAACTGTTTTTCTATTGTTTTACTTTCTTTTTTATTCAAGAAAATGTTTTTCATTTATTTATCTTATTTTATTTTATTAATATTTTAAAAAAAGGACCTTATCTTCACCATACCTGGTTGTCCAAATTAGGACTAATAATGTGTTAATTCCACGACTGTATATATCAGTATCGGTTGATATCAGTATCGGTTGATATCGGTATCTGTAATTAAAGAGTTCAATCAATCAATCAATGTTTATTTATATAGCCCTAAATCACAAAAGTCTCAAAGGGCTGCACAAGCCACAACGACATCCTCGGCACAGAGCCCACACAAGAGACGTCGATGTGAATGACTATGAGGACCGCATATGTGGGTAACCCCCCCTCTAAGTACAGTCCCTAGTGGATCCACATAACAGTGAGAGTCCAGTCCATAGTGGGGCCAGCAGGAGACCATCCCGAGCGGAGACACAGTAGCGCAGAGACGTCCCCAACCGATGCACAGGCGAGCGGTCAACCCCGGGTCCCAACTCTGGACAGCCAGCACCTCATCCATGGTCACCGGAAACGGAATAACCCGGCGAGGGGGTAAAGGAGAAAAGAAACGGCAGATCAACTGGTCTAAAAAAGGGGGGGTCTATTTAAAGGCTAGAGTATACAAATGAGTTTTAAGATGGGACTTAAATGCTTCTACTGAGGTAGCATCTCTAACTTTTACCGGAAGGGCATTCCATAGTACTGGAGCCCGAACAGAAAACGCTCTATAGCCCGCAGACTATTTTTGGGCTCTGGGAATCACTAATAAGCCAGAGTTCTTTGAACGCAGATTTCTTGCCGGGACATATGGTACAATACAATCAGCAAGATAGGCTGGAGCTAGACCTGGACAATATCGGAATATCGAATATCGGCAAAAAGCTATTATCGGACATCCCTACTCACGAGTATAAAACTACTTTTTTTAAAGTAATAATTTCTTATTTCAAGCATGAAATACAAAATCATGACTTTGACACAATTTTGTCTCATAATTAAAAAGGGATGACAGCCAAATGGACGTTGCTGTTTTATTTTCAATGAAACAATAAAAAATACGTACTCATATAGTAGTACGGTTGGCACAGTACAGTGAACTGACAGTTAATATTTAAACATTTTACATGTGACATTTCTAACAATTTTGAACATGCACATTCAGATGAATTCTTCAAAATTACAATTAAAAACATTTTGGCCGGGGGCCGGGCTGTATGTATGCGCACTAATTGACTGAAAGAGCACGCACTTGGTGCGATGATGTCATGTTATCGATGGAAAAATGCATTTTTTGACAATATGATTTGCCTGAGCGGCTAGTAGACCCCGAGAGTAACAAGCGGTTGCCTTGTTGCCTTTCCATTAAGAACAATAAATTATTTTTTAGTATAAATTTGCTGGTTTCAAGAAATATAATGCAGAGCGCATATCATTAAGTCAAGATAATGGCACTAGCATTTACTTCATTTAAGAATATTTTTTAACATATTGAGCAAAAAGGTCTCTTTCTTTTTTTTCTACCAAGAAAAGTGCACTTGTTATTAGTGACAATATACTTATTTTAAGGTATTTTTGGGTTAATTGAAGTTAGCTAATTTTACTTGTTTTGGAAAGTCTTGACAAGCCAAATGTTCTTGTTCTATTGGCAGATAATTTTGCTTAGTTCAAGTAAGATACCCCTAATTTTTGTAATTTTTAGGGCCCGCATGGCCCATTGTCAAAGGAATCCCAACGGGAGTCCTTTTACAATGGGACAGAAGGACCCTATTGAAATCGTAAGGTTTTATTATTCTTCTTATTCTTATTATTATTATACCGGCCGCTTCTTTGAGCTGTAATTTGACCCACTTAAGATGCTTCAAAACTCACCATATTTGACACACACATCAGGACCTGCGAAAATTGCTATCTAATAAAAAAACCTAGCCCCAAAACTCAAAATTGCGCTCTAGCGCCCCCTAGGAAAGAACACATACAAAACTGCCTGTAACTCCCACTAGGAAGGTCGGAGAGACATGAAACAAAAACCTCTATGTAGGTCTCATTTTTCTTGTTTTTGAACACTGACTTTTTGCAGTGCACTCCTTATGCATGCTGCTTGTTATTGGACTTTGGGCAGAAAAAAACAACAACGTCGCAAACAGACGCCGATGCTGACTTTCTGGGGTTTGAATCTAAAGGTGGTAACGTGGCGAGAGAAAGTGCTGAATACGAACACAAAGCTGCACCGCACTTTGTATGCATGTAAAAATAGAGCTTTTTTCCCCCCTCAGTCAGAGCAAGCACAGACATTCTTTTCAACCACCCCTGGTCATTGGCACGTAAACAAATGCACACACACAAACACACACGCACGCACGCACACACGCACACACACACACACACACACACACACACACACACACACACACACACACACACACACACACACACACACACACACACACACACACACACACACTCACGCACACACACGTGTCCAGATGGAGGCTGACAGCATGCTTTGGGCAAATGACTTCAAATGAGGAACACATGAGCCTCTCGCTCCCTGTGTGACGGCTTTCACATGCTCCCTCGACCTCACACACACCTCGAGGCGCCGGGAAGGATACAGTAGGCGAACGAAGGGTGTGTGTGTGTATGTGTGTGTGTGTGTTTGTATGTTGGAATGAGATGAGCGCTGGGGTGAGAAAGGAGAAAAAAAAAAAAAATCATGTTGCAGTCCATATTTGGACTAGAGATGTCCGATAATATCGGACTGCCGATATTATCGGCCGATAAATGCTTAGTCATACTTGCCAACACTCCCGATTTTCCCGGGAGACTCCCGAATTTCAGTGCCCCTCCCGAAAATCTCCCGGGGCAACCATTCTCCCGAATTTCTCCCGATTTTCCACCCAGACAACGATATAGGGGGCGTGCCTTAAAGGCACTGCTTTTGCGTGCAGGCCCGATCCCATTAATATCTACGGCTTTTCACACACACAAGTGAATGCAACGCATACTTGGTCAACAGCCATACAGGTCACACTGAGGGTGGGCGTAGAAACAACTTTAACACTGTTACTATTAGAATAAATGTTTCTAAATTATCACAAAAGCTTTGTATTACATTGAGTTCCTGGCAGGGAGACGGGAGCTGTCTTTGGGGCCTACCAGGAGGAAGGCTCGTAAAACTCCACTGTGACTTCAAAGCGGACAGATGGCAGGATCTGCCCAATTTCCAGACGAACTCTTTTTGAAGTATTTTACGAACTCTTTTTGAACTATTTTATGGAAATCTTTTTGAACTATTTTACGACCTCTTCATGTGAACTGTTCGGTAACCAAAGGCAACGCTGTTTACGACCCACTTCCCTCTGGAAGCAGCTGTGGTCAGGTAGGGGGACAAAGTCAAATAAAGAAGGAGGTGTGCAATCTTTTGGCAGAGCGTAGTGCAAGACTGTGCAGGGAGTACAGTGGCCGCGTCTCTCCTCAAAATTGAGTCCAAATTTAATTCTGTCTCTATTTGATTCTTTGCCTCTTGTCTTGTTTAATAGATGTCATCAGTGTTTGAACCTGACAGTTACAAATATGCGCCACACTGTGAACCCACACCAAACAAGAATGACAAACACATTTCGGGAGAACATCCGCACCGTAACACAACATAAACACAACAGAACAAATAACCACAACCCCTTGCAGCACTAACTATTCCGGGACGCAACGATATAGACCCCCCGCTACCCCCTACCCCCCACCCCCACCTCAACCCCGCCCCCCCGAACCCCGCCCACCTCAACCTCCTCATGCTCTCTCAAGGAGAGCATGTCCCAAATTCCAAGCTGCTGTTTTGAGGCACGTTGAAAAAAAATAATGCACTTTGTGACTTCAATAATAAATATGGCAGTGCCATGTTGGCATTTTTTTTTCCATAACTTGAGTTGATTTATTTTGGAAAACCTTGTTACATTGTTTATTGCATCCAGCGGGACATCACAACAAAATTAGGCATAATAATGTGTTAATTCCACAACTGTATATATCAGTATCGGTTGATATCGGAATCGGTAATTAAGAGTTGGACAATATCGAAATATCGGATATCGGCAAAAAAGCCATTATCGGACATCTCTAATTTGGAAGCATGTCATTTTCAATGTGTACCATATTTTCCGGACTATAAGCCGGTCCTTTTTCCTATACTTTGAGTTATGTGGCTTATAAAACGGTAAGGCTACTTTATGGATTTTTCATCCCTAATCGCCATAAAGTTTTGTATTCAACAAATAGTTTTCATATTACACCAACAGTTTCCATTAGGGTTGCACGGTATACCAGTATTAGTATAGTACCGCGATACCACCATCGTGCCCCCGCCAAAGAAAAACACTGTGACCTGTCTGAATGACTATCGCCCTGTAAGGATAGTCATGTCACACATCAAAAAGACCATCCCAGACACACTGGACCCTCTACAGCAGGGGTCACCAACACGGTGCCCGCGGGCACCAGGTAGCCCGTAAGGACCAGATGAGTAGCCCGCTGGCCTGTTCTAAAAATAGCTCAAATAGCAGCGTCTATTTTTTTAATTTTATTTATTTACTAGCAAGCTGGTCTAGCTTTGCCCGACATTTTTAATTCTGAGAGACAAAACTCAAATAGAATTTGAAAATCCAAGAAAATATTTTAAAGACTTGGTCTTCACTTGTTTAAATAAATTCATTAATTTTTTACTTTGCTTCTTATAACTTTCAGAAAGACAATTTTAGAGAAAAAATACAACCTTAAAAATGATTTTAGGATTTTTAAACACATATACCTTTTTACCTTTTAAATTCCTTCCTCTTCTTTCCTGACAATGTAAATCAATGTTCAAGTAAATTTATTTTTTTTATTGTAAAGAATAAATACATTTTAATTTAATTCTTCATTTTAGCTTCTGTTTTTTCGACAAAGAATATTTGTGAAATATTTCTTCAAATTTATTATGATTACAATTCAAAGAAAATATTCTGGCAAATCTAGAAAATCTGTAGAATCAAATTTAAATCTTATTTCAAAGTCTTTTAAATTTCTTTTAAAATTTTTGTTCTGGAAAATCTAGAAGAAATAATGATTTGTCTTTGTTAGAAATATAGCTTGGTCCAATTTGTTATATATTCTAACAAAGTGTAGATTGGATTTCAACCTATTTAAAACATGTCATCAAAATTCTACAATTAATCTTAATCAGGAAAAATTACTAATGATGTTCCATAAATTATTTTTTTTTATTTTTTCAAAAAGATTCGAATTAGCTAGTTTTTCTCTTCTTTTTTTCGGTTGAATTTAGAATTTTAAAGAGTCGAAATTGAAGATAAACTATGTTTCAAAATGTAATTGTCATTTTTTTCGTGTTTTCTCCTCTTTTAAACCGTTCAATTAAGTGTAAATATCATTAATTATTAATAATAACATAGAGTTAAAGGTAAATTGAGCAAATTGGCTATTTCTGGCAATTTATTTAAGTGTGTATCAAACTGGTAGCCCTTCGCATTAATCACTACCCAAGAAGTAGCTCTTGGTTTCAAAAAGGTTGGTGACCCCTGCTCTACAGTTTGCCTACCGGCGGAACCAGTCCACTGAGGATGCAGTCAACACCGTCATCCACACCACCCTCACCCACTTAGAGGGCAAGGATACCTATGCCAGGCTATTATTCATTGACTACAGCTCTGCTTTTAACACGGTCATCCCACAAAAACTCACTGCTAAACTCCTCACTGTTGGTCTGACACCAACTCTCTGTGACTGGGTGCTGAACTTTCTCACAAACCAGCCCCGGTCAGTCAGAATCGGCAACAAGACATCAGGCACAAAGGTTCTAAGCACAAGGACCCCCCAAAGCTGCGTGCTGAGCCCCCTATTGTACACCCTCTTCACGCACGACTGTGTGGCCTCCCAGAACAACACCAGTATCATCAAGTTTGCAGATGATACTACGGTCGTCGGACTGATCACCGGGGGAGCTGAGGCAGCATACAGAAGGGAGGTAGCGGAACTGGTGGCCTGGTGTCAGGATAATAATCTCTTCTTGAACACAGACAAGACCAAGGAGATGATTATTGACCCACGGAGAAGGAGTACACACTACACACCTCTGTACATAGGGGGGACAAAGGCGGACAGGGTGAAAACCTTTAAATTCCTCGGGACCCACATCAGCGAGGACCTCACCTGGGATCACAACACCCAACAAACAATAAAGAAAGCCCAGCAGCGACTGTACTTCCTAAGAAGGCTGAGAAAATTTGGCATGCCACCCAAAATTCTCAGCAATTTCTATAGAAGTACGGTTGAGAGTGTCCTTACCAGCTCAATCACGGTCTGGTATGGAAACTGCACTGCTAAGGACAGGAAGGCACTCCAGCGAGTGATTAAAACTGCTCAGTACATATCAGGAGCAGCCTTCCCCTCACTACAGGACATGTACTCTACCAGGGCCACCAGGAGAGCACACAACATCATAAAGGACAGTACACACCCCCAGCACAGTCTCTTCAGCCTCCTACCATCAGGCAGATACATTGGTTTTTAGAGCCTGAAATCCAGGACTATGAGACTGACAAACAGTTTCTACCCACAGGCAATCAGGCTTGTGAATGCTAACTTGTGAATGCTAGCTAACCCCCCGTTTTACTTTTATCTTTTTGAACAAAAGACAGCTACCATGACCACCCCCGAACTGTGAACCATCACTGTAGACACTTTTCACCTTTGATCACTAAAGACACTTTAAAGGCCTACTGAAATGAATTATTTTTATTTAAACGGGAATAGCAGATCCATTCTATGTGTCATACTTGATCATTTCGCGATATTGCCATATTTTTGCTGAAAGGATTTAGTAAAGAAAATCGACGATAAAGTTCGCAACTTTTGCTCGCTGATAAAAAAAACCTTGCCCCTACCGGAAGTAGCGTGACGTCACAAGCGGTAGTGCTGCTCACAATTCCCCGTTGTTTACAATGGAGCGAGAGATATTAGGAGCGAGAAAGTGACGATTACCCCATTAATTTGAGCGAGGATGAAAGATTCGTGGATGAGGAACGTTAGAGTGACGGACTAGAATGCAGTTCAAGAGATATCTTTTTTCGCTCTGACCGTAACTTAGGTACAAGCTGGCTCATTGGAATCCACACTCTCTCATTTTTCTATTGTAGATCACGGATTTGTATTTTAAACCACCTCGGATACTATATCCTCTTGAAAATGAGAGTCGAGAAGGCGAAATGGACATTCACAGTGACTTTTATCTCCACGACAATACATCGACGAAGCTCTTTAGCATGAGCTAACGTGATAGCATCTGTCTCAAATGCAGATATAAACAAAATAAATAAATCCCTGACTGGAAGGATGGACAGAAGATCAACAATACTACTATCAGGAGACACCGAACCAAACACTGGACATGTAAATACACGATTAATGTGTATTCGACACCTGTCGAAGCCTAGCAATGCTGTTGCTAACGATGCTAACTTAACAACGGGACCTCGTCAGAGCTATGATAAAAACATTAGCGCTCCACCTACGCCAGCCAGCCCTCCTGTGCTCATCAACACCCGTGCTCACCTGCGTTCCAGCGATCGACGATGCGGTCGGCGGCCCGGAGACGTAGGAAGTCAAGGTGAGTTCGCCGCTAGCGCGTCTGCTATCCAACAAAGTCCTCCTTGTTGTGTTGCTACAGCCAGCCGCTAATACACCGATCCCACCTACAACGTTCTTCTTTGCAGCCTCCATTGTTCATTAAACAAATTGCAAAAGATTCACCAACACAGATGTCCAGAATACTGTGGAGTTTTGTCGAAGAAAACAGAGCTCTGTGTATTGTGTCCAAAAGGGTCCAAACACTTCCGTGGACCTCGCGACGTCACGCGCATACGTCATCCTCCAAAGGCGTTTTGAACCGGAAGTTCCCCGGGAAATTTAAAATGTCACTTTATAAGTTAACCCGGCCGTATTGGCATGTGTTGCAATGTTAAGATTTCATCATTGATATATAAACTATCAGACTGCGTGGTCGGTAGTAGTGGCTTTCAGTAGGCTGTGACCAAATGTCACCTCCATATTTATACTGTTGACTGTCAATCAGAATGTGCAATAATGTTATGTTAAGTACTGTGCCTTGTATATACATTTTTATTTTTAATTTTTATTTTAGCTAAGTACCGTGTGACTTGTTGAAGGGTGGACTAGCAAAGTAAGATTTTCATTGTACGGCAAACTGTCTGTTTAACTGTGCATATGACAATAAACAATCTTGAATCTTCAATCTTCATTCGTCACTCCAAGCAACGTTTGTAAGTTTTACAATATAACTAAACAAACCATATTCACTAAACCAGGGGTGGGCAAACTACGGCCCGCGGGCCACATGCGGCCCGTTGGTCTTTGTGATCCGGCCCGGCAAAAAAGAAAACAAAATTGAGCAAATTGTGTAATAATTAGGACCACATGAATTGTCCCGCAATACCAGGTAATTCCACAAAGTGGCGCAATAGGACTGCAGTATGCTTGACTGATCGTGTAGTACACGTTTTCTACAGCTCTGACAGCAGAACCAATTTGCAACAATGCGAAAGAAAACAAAAGTTGACAGCAAATGCCAGGTGTTTAATAAGGAAAGAACAACTAAAGACTTTTTCACTGAAGTCCAGTCAAAGGCTGTATGTCTTATTTGCCAAGAAGGTTTTGAAGGAATACAACGTAATTTCTCTACCAAGCACGCTAATTATACAAACAACCAGTCGATGCAAGAACCAACCGCTACTGCATTGGAGGACTTTCTTCCACTCATGCTGAACAACCTACACGTGTTTAAAGGCCTACTGAAAGCCACTACTACCGACCGCGCAGTCTGATAGTTTATATATCAATGATGAAATCTTAACATTGAAACACATGCCAATACGGCCGGGTTAACTTATAAAGTGCAATTTTAAAATTCCCGCCACACTTCCGGTTGAAAAACTCCTTTGGATATAATTTATGCGCGTGACGTCACAAAATCCACGGATGTGGTTGTACCCCATCGAACCCGATACAGAAACCTCTTGTTTTCTTCGACAAAATTCCACAGTATTCTGGACATCTGTGTTGATGAATCTTTTGCAATTTGTTTAATGAACAATGGAGGCTGCAAAGAAGAACGTTGTAGGTGGGATCGATCGGTGTATTAGCGGCTAAGTACAATACTTACAGCAACACAACAAGGACTACTTACTACGCCTAGCCGATGCTTGCCGCCAAACCCACGGATGAAGTCCTTTGTCGCGCCGTCGATCGCTGGAACGCAGGTGAGCACGGCTGTTGATGGGAAGATGAGGGCTGGCTGGCGTAGGTGGAGCGCTAATGTTTTTATCATAGTTCTGTGGGGTCCGGTTGCTAAGTTGCTAAATTAGCCTTAGCGTCGTTAGCAACAGCATTGTTAAGCCTTACCAGGCTGAGAATTTTTAACCGTGTAGTTACATGTCCATGGTTTAATAGTATTGTTGATCTTCTGTCTATCCTTCCAGTCAGGGGTTTATTTATTTTGTTTCTATCTTCATTTGAGAACGATGCTATCACGTTAGCTCAGTAGCTAAGTGTGTCACCGATGTATTGTCGTGGAGATAAAAGTCACTTTAAATGTCCATTTCGCGTTCTCGACTCTCATTTTCAAGAGGATATAGTATCCGAGGTGGTTTAAAATACAAATCCGTGATCCACAATAGAAAAAGGAGAGAGTGTGGAATCCAATGAGCCAGCTTGTACCTAAGTTACGGTCAGAGCGACAAAAGATACGTCCATCACTGCCTCTCTAGTCCTTCACTGTAACGTTCCTCATCTACGAATCTTTCATCTTCGCTCAAATTAACGGGGTAATCGTCGCTTTGTCGCTCCAAATCTCTCGCTCCATTGTAAACAACGGGGAATTGTGAGGAATCCTAGCTCCTGTGACGTCACGCTACTTCCGGTACAGGCAAGGCTTTTTTTTATCAGCGAGCAAAAGTTGCGAACTTTATCGTCGATTTTCTCTACTAAATCCTTTCAGCAAAAATAGGGCAATATCGCGAAATGATCAAGTATGACACATAGAATGGATCTGCTATTCCCGTTTAAATAAAAAAAATTCATTTCAGTAGGCCTTTAAAGTGTTCCTTAACCATGCACACATGCAGCAGAATATGTGACACGTTTACAGCTCAAATATTGTGTCAAAAACACACACAAACTCCTGTCATGTTATGTTATGACCCCTGTCATAAGCTAATCAAATTAAACTCCCCAAGTTATTGAAAATATAATCAATGCTCATCTAAATTGACTTGAACAAAGTCAGAGCCCTTCTGTTTAAGTGGACCCCCTGGTGGATGTGGCCCCAAACAACCACATAGAGTGTTTATGCCAGGGGCCTACATTTAACACCTCTGATAACCCCTGAGTAGCGGTCTATGATTTGTATGAGTTTTTGAATATTTTGTTGTGTTTAAATCAGGGCTACCAAACAAGATTAAATTAGTAGAATAATTCGAATTAATCATGACTAATACCCATTCATAGTTAACTGTGTTTATCATACGTCCTGATGGCAGCTCAGACCTGTGTCCTCCACTGTGTTTACCAGTCTGCACATTTTATTCTGTGACGGTGGTTTGGTGCAATTCTCACACCTCCCAAGTGCAGTACTTGCAGAGGAGTCACTGACTAATGGATGCTTTGCATTGATGTGGTCCTTTAAAAAAAATAAAATCCTTCCTGCAGAATGTGCAAACTCCTTTAGTCTGTCAGTCCTCTCGTTTATCTTGATTCAGTCGCCAGGAACCGTTTGAGCAACAATCTGTGCCCACAATGGAATTTGTGTGTTTTTGAGTCACCTTAGCTGCATTCAAATTCATGGTAATCAAATTACCATATTGACCCAAAGATAAGATTTGGTTTCTCTAAAAACAAGTCTCAAAGAGACTTATGGTCTAGAGTAGGGATATTCAACTAAATTGTTTTAGGCACCACATTTCCAGAAAGCTAAGGACAAGGGGGTCGGACTTCTGCCTTCACTATTAGTCATATTTTGTATATTGTGGTGTAGTAGAATTTCTGACCTTTTGACCTATATTTCTTGTCTTTTAAGAATGTCCGCTCATTTTCAATACTCTTGTATTTTTGTGCCATTGAATGGACCAGTTGTGGGACAAAAGTGACTATTAAGTCGTGCCAACCTGTCTATAGAATGTGTTGACTGTCTAAAGGATTCGAGTTGTTATGGAACAGATAGGAAAAGCAAAACAAGACATTGACGCACTCGATAAGGAACGATGACGCACAACAGACATATAAAAAATGGCAGAAGACCGGAACTCGGGAGTGATTTTGGCTTGTGTGTGTCTTGTTTGCTCCGGAGTAACTTGTGGTTTGTCTGCACGACCAACTCAATTCAACCTGCACTTCTGATAATGGGTAAATAAATTTGTTGTACTAAACTACTTTTGTTGCCTGCTTAAGCTTCGGACAATCCACTACAGTGGAAAACGTCTACAGTAGACATTTGATATTTGACTGTTTATTTTGTTACAAGCGTGCTCTGCGGTTTGTGAGGACCTTCTGCAAAAAAGCTAGTCAAAGATCATCTCTGTGAGAGCACTCAAGTGTGCCAAAAGGTGAGTCTCTCGAGTTTTTGGAACTGAACTTGCGGGCCACCAGTTGAATATAGCCCAATTAATGAAAAAGAGAGGACCCGAAATGAAACCTTGAGGAACACCACTAGTATAAGTAAAGACATTGAACAAATTACTAGTGACTTCATCTGATATCAACATGCTACAGCAACACTGTAGTTACATAGGCTTCCAAAACATCATTATAGTGATGCTTGCCTTTCAGGTGGCTGATAAGGTTTGATGTGTCGACACGTGATGTTTTACCCCAGCAGACCCGTTGCATGGGCGGGCCCGGGCCTTGCCCGCCCTGGGCTGGAAAGTGGTTATTCTATGTATTTATTATTTATTTATTATTTATCTATTATTTATTTATTATTTATTATTATTTATTTATTTATTTATTTATTTATTTATTTATTTATTTATTTATTTATTTATTTATTATTTATTATTTATTATTTATTATTTATTATTTATTAATTAAATAGGATGGTTTTTAATCAAAACAAAGGCACATTGACTAAGACAACAACACACATAACTGACATTTTGGTTAACAAATAAAATGTTGACAGAAACAAAATCCAATCAAATTTAACTCAGTGGCCTTGAGGTTAGAGTGTCCGCCCTGAGATCGGTAGGTTGTGAGTTCAAACCCCGGCCGAGTCATACCAAAGACTATAAAAAATGGGACCCATTACCTCCCTGCTTGGCACTCAGCATCCAGGGTTGGAATTGGGGGTTAAATCACCAAAAATAATTCCTGGGCGCGGCCACCGCTGCTGCCCACTGCTCCCCTCACCTTCCAGGGGGTTGAACAAGGGAATGGGTCGAATGCAGAGAACAAATTTCACCACACCTAGTGTGTGTGTGACAATCATTGGCACTTTACTTTAACTTTAATTTTGTCTTGTCGATGGGTGGGACGAGTCCGGAATATATCCAATCACAGCTCTATAACATTGAAAGAGGGGTGTGGATTGGTTACGAATGACAGCCAATCAAATGCTTTTCCTCTTCAGAAGAGGAAGTCAGGAGTCCCCGCCAAAAACGAAACCAAAATAACACAAATAACCACGAATATAAGTGTTTGTCCTACATGTAGTAATCAGCTGTGGACAGATAAAGCCCCAGCAGTGCAGCTTTAATAAGCTCACACGCTCACGTGGCGGGTATGAATTTTTGGCAGGGGCCCCCCTGAAAAAATTGAATGCCCCCCCCCACCCCCTCAAATGTTTTTCTGCAGCCAGCTCTGTTCCTCAGCCTCATGACATTTTTAGTGCAAACAGGTTGGTAGAGTGGCTGTGCCAGCAACCCATACTTGCCAACCCTCCCGATTTTCCTGGGAGACTCCCGAATTTCAGTGCCCCTCCCGAAAATATCCCGGGGCAACCATTCTCCCGAATTTCTCCCGATTTCCACCCGGACAACAGTATTGGGGGCGTGCCTTAAAGGCACTGCCTTTAGCGTCCTCTACAACCTGTCGTCACGTCCGCTTTTCCTCCATTCAAACAGCGTGCCGGCCTAGTCACATAATATATGCGGCTTTTACACACACATAAGTGAATGCACAGCATACTTGGTCAACAGCCATACAGGTCACACTGAGGCTGGCCGTATAAACAACTTTAACACTGTTACAAATATGTGTGAACCCACACCAAACAAGAATGACAAACACATTTCGGGAGAACATCCGCACCTTAACACAACATAAACACAACAGAACAAATACCCAGAACCCCTTGCAGCACTAACTCTTCTGGGACGCTACAATGTACACCCCCCCCGCTACCACCAAACCCCGCCCCATCTCCCGAATTCGGAGATCTCAAGGTTGGCAAGTATGCAGCAACCTGAGGGTTCCTGGTTCAATCCCCACCTTCTACCACCCTAGTCACGTCCGTTGTGTCCTTGAGCTAGACACTTCACCCTTGCTCCTGATGGGTCGTGGTTAGTTAGGGCCTTGCATGGCAGCTCCCGCCATCAGTGTGTGAATGTGTGTGTGAATGGGTGAATGTGGAAATAGTGTCAAAGCGCTTTGAGTACCTTGAAGGTAGAAAAGCGCTAGAGAAGTATAACACATTCATTCATTCATTTATTCATGTTCGACACCATGTTTGTTTACACTGTGACCTTAGGGGACGTTTATTCCTCGGAGAAAAGGAGCGCTTGATTTTTTCACCCTAACCCACTTATAGCACAGTACGGGTAAGATCTCCTCATTGGAGTGTTTTTTTCATTTATGTTATCAGTTATCAGAGTTATTTCTTATGTTATCAGAATTATCGGTGTGATGTAATTATCAAGAGTATAAAGAAGTCATACTGTTCCATTACCTTTGTTCATACTACTGTCACTACTCAATTGCCAAAGAACTGTAGACACCTTAATATTTGTTGCTTCCTATACTGTATATACTGTATATACCAGGGGTCACCAACCTTTTTGAAACCAAGAGCTACTTATTGGGTACTGATTAATGCGAAGGGCTACCAGTTTGATACACACTTAAATAAATTGCCAGAAATAGCCAATTTGCTCAATTTACCTTTAACTCTATGTTATTATTAATAATGAATGATATTTACACTTAATTGAACGGTTTAAAAGAGGGGAAAACACGAACAAAATGACAATTAAATTTTGAAACATAGTTTATCTTCAATTTCGACTCTTTAAAATTCAAAATTCAACCAAAAAAAAGAAGAGAAAAACGAGCTAATTCGAATCTTTTTGAAAAAATTAAAAAAATAATTTATGGAACATCATTAGTAATTTTTCCTGATTAAGATTACTTTTAGAATTTTGATGACATGTTTTAAATAGGTTAAAATCCAATCTACACTTTGTTGGAATATATAAAAAATTGGACCAAGCTATATTTCTAACAAAAACAAATCATTATTTCTTCTAGATTTTCCAGAACAAAATTTTTAAAAGAAATTCAAAAGACTTTGAAATAAGATTTCAATTTGATTCTACAGATTTTCTAGATGTGCCAGAATATTTTTTTTGAATTTTAATCATAACAAGTTTAAAGAAATATTTCACAAATATTCTTCGTCGAAAAAACAGAAGCTAAAATGAAGAATTAAATTAAAATGTATTTATTATTCTTTACAATAAAAACAATAAATTTAATTGAACATTGATTTAAATTGTCAGGAAACAAGAGGAGGGAATTTAAAAGGTAAAAAGGTATATGTGTTTAAAAATCCTAAAATCATTTTTAAGGTTGTATTTTTTCTCTAAAATTGTCTTTCTGAAAGTTATAAGAAGCAAAGTAATAAAAAAAAAAAAGAATTTATTTAAACAAGTGAAGACCAAGTCTTTAAAATATTTTCTTGGATTTTCAAATTCTATTTGAGTTTTGTCTCTCTTAGAATTAAAAATGTCGGGCAAAGCGAGACCAGCTTGCTAGTAAATAAATAAAATTTAAAAAATAGAGGCAGCTCACTGGTAAGTGCTGCTATTTGAGCTGTTTTTAGAACAGGCCAGCGGGCTACTCATCTGGTCCTTACGGGCTACCTGGTGCCCGCGGGCACCGCGTTGGTGACCCCTGGTATATACTGTTATACTATTTGATATTGCACTGGTACTGTATTTGACTACTGTACTTCTACTTGTACTGATACTTCTACCATAACTACTGTGACTTATTGTGCAACTTACTGTCTTGTAATTAATGTACATCAGAGCTATTCAAATTTTTGTATTTTTTGTATTTAAAGTATTAGATTCTGCAACTAGTGCTTGGATCCCACTGTACGCAATATCTGAAGAGCATGGAAAAAAGCATTTCACTATGGTGTACTCTGCATGTGACGAATAAAACCTTGAACCTTGAACCTTATCGGACCAATATTTATCATATTATATT
This sequence comes from Entelurus aequoreus, assembly GCF_033978785.1. Classification (NCBI taxonomy): domain Eukaryota; kingdom Metazoa; phylum Chordata; class Actinopteri; order Syngnathiformes; family Syngnathidae; genus Entelurus; species Entelurus aequoreus. The sequence goes on along the minus strand of NC_084731.1, from coordinate 92,552,458 downwards.
TAGTAGCTTTTTGTGAAATTTTAGATGGTGCACACATAATAAAAATATAAGCAATATACTCAAGACAGCAGACGACATTTTGGTTTGGAATACAATATAAATTTGCCCAATCATGTCCTAACTTTATGCTATACTTTTGATTTATTGCGCTGCTTTTGACATAAAATACGGGCCGATCCCACCAGAGTCCTGAACCGCAAGTTAGCAAAGACAGAAAATGTAATGATGCCGATCTTTATAGAATGGTGACCAATAAAGCGCAGGCTTTATACAACCTTCGAGCAGCCAAGAAATGTGATATATTTTTTTAATATAATAAATTAGTGGTAACAATGTATATTTTTCGAATGCCTGAATTCTCCGATATTACGAGTTATCCTATATCCGGGACAACACGGGCATCGTGTAAGTCAGGGATTCGCGTATAACGAGGGTATGGCCAACTAAACAACAAGCGTCATGATTGCCACCAATGAAGTGTGCGGATGTGCCCGGAAGCATGCATTGTGGTTGTTCTGATGTTAGTTTTCCTGAACAAATAAGCCCATATCTAAATGTACACTGCAAAAAGTCTGTGTTCAAAAACAAGAAAAAAAAATACAAAAATTAGGGGTATTTTATTTGAACTAAGCAAAATTATCTGCCAATAGAACAAGAAAATTTGGCTTGTCAAGACTTTCCAAAACAAGTCAAATTAGCTAACTTCAATGAACCCAAAAATACCTTAAAATAAGTATATTCTCACGAATAACAAGTGCACTTTTATTGATAGAAAACAATTTTTTTGAGACCTTTTCGCTCAATATGTTGAAAAATATTCTTAAATGAAGTAAATGCTAGTGCCATTATCTTGACATAATGATATGCGCTCGGCATTACATTTCTTGAAACCAGCAAACTTATACTAAAAACTAATTTATTGTTCTTAATGGAAAGGCAAGAAGGCAACCGCTTGTTACTCTCGGGGTCTCCTAGCCGCTCAGGCAAATCATATTGTCTAAAAATGCATTTTTCCATCGATAACATGACATCATCGCGCCAAGTGCGGGCTCTCTCAGCCAATTAGTGCGCATATATACAGCCCGGCCCCCGGCCAAAAAATTTTTAATTGTAATTTTGAAGAAGTCATCTGAATGTGCATGAACTATTTCTGTTCAAAATTGTTAGAAATGTCACATGTTAAATGTTTAAATATTAACTGTCAGTTTACTGTACTGTGCCAACTGTACTACTATATGAGTACATCTTTTCTATTGTTTCATTGAAAATAAAACAGCAAAGTCCATTTGGCTGTCATCTGTTTTAATTATGAGACACAATTGTGTCAAAGTCATGATTTTTTATTTCATGCTTCAATTAAGAAATGATTACTTTAAAAAAGTAGATTTATACTTGTGAGTGTTGATGACACAGCTTTGCAACAGTTGATATTGTAGTTTCAAACATGTTTTACTCAATATAGGTCATCAAATCTCAGCAACAATTGTAATATCTTACTGAGATCATTTAAGACCAAAACCCTTAAAACAAATAAAACACTCTAACATAAAATCTGCTTAGTGAGAATAATTATCTTATCAGACAGAAAATAAGCAAATATCACCCTCATTTGAGATATTTCATCTTACTTAAATTTCAGTTTTTGCAGTATAGTTACAACAAAATAAAACAGGCTTTTATTTCGTCGTATTAGAATTTTGCCGCCGTATTTGACGCACTCTGCTGCTACATTCCTGCAGTGCTTTGTGACCAGCAGGCACACCACG
>NC_084731.1:92498192-92545692 GCF_033978785.1 Entelurus aequoreus | reverse complement strand
AAACAAACTACGATGAGTTCAAGGATCGCTGAAATTAGTAGGACAAAACGGTGCTTGCCAAATACTCTCAAAAGTGAAGCATGTTTAATATAAACAGTGGGATTTCTAACAATTAGGAAGTGTTTGTGAAATATATTAAAACAAAAAATATATATTTTTCTTCATCTTTTTCCATTTTTACACATCCCTTAAAGAGGTCCAGGGAGCCAAGAGGGGCTGCACGTTGCTGAGCCCCCGCCCTATGTTTACCTTTTTTTTCTTACCTTTCTACGAGGCGCCGCCCTTATGGTAAATGGTAAATGGGTTATACTTATATAGCGCTTTTCTACCTTCAAGGTACTCAAAGCGCTTTGACACTATTTCCACATTCACCCATTCACACACACATTCACACACTGATGGCGGGAGCTGCCATGCAAGGCCCTAACCACGACCCATCAGGAGCAAGGGTGAAGTGTCTTGCTCAAGGACACAACGGACGTGGCGAGGTTGGTAGAAGGTGGGGATTGAACCAGGAACCCTCAGGTTGCTGGCACGGCCACTCTCCCAACTGCGCCACGCCGTCCCGAGCCATTAGTCTTCCTGTCCTACTGCATGCCTGCTCTTGGACTTTGAAAACAATAAAGTTCCATCCATTTATAGGCTGAGGAGTCCGATTCAAACCATAATGAATCATTTGCAACGTAACGTAACGAGTCTTTGTCGCCAGCACAAACCAAATGTCAGCAGCACCCGTTGGATGATCATCAAACCAAAGTTGACCTTTTCATTCACAGGTCATGACGGCCTATTCTACTTTCTGCCGCTTGGAGCAGTGGTGTCAAACATATGGCCCGTGGGCCGAATCAGGCCCGCGGACGGGTTTTATCTGGCCCGCGGCCCAAGTGATAAGTTTAAAAATGAGCTGATTTTTTTATAATGAAAGAAACTGCTGTTCTAAATGTGTCCACTGGATGTCACAATTGCAATTACGAACAATGACTGAATTACGCCGCTCCCAGTCTGTGGAACGCTCTCCCTGACCACCTGAGGGCACCACAGACTGTGGATGCTTTTTTTTTTTTTATAAAAGGCTTAAAAACCCTTCTTTTTAAAAAAAAAACAAACTTTTTTTAGATATCGGCATACTAGTTTTAGCTATTTGGCTGTTCTAGTTTGTATTTTCATTTATTTTTTTATTATCTTTTTATTTTAATTGTATTTATTTTTTAATACACTGTAGCACTTTGAGGTTGTTTACTCAATGTAAAGTGCTTTTTACAAAGCAGTAGAAAAGTTTCCATCTATTTGTTTTTTTGCTCAATCCCAGATAGGCTGTGACTTAAGGTTTAATCATGGCTTTGTAAATACACTTAAGACGAAGTCTAAGCTTATTGTGTTTTTAAAACCCCACCATTTTTTTCCCTCAGAATTTTCAACAAACTTGAACTGCATTGAATTGGATTGAATTATATTTATATAGCGCTTTTCTCTAGTGACTCAAAGCGCTTTTACATAGTGAAACCCAATATATAAGTTACATTTAAACCAGTGTGGGTGGCACTGGGAGCAGGTGGGTAAAGTGTCTTGCCCAAGGACACAACGGCAGTGACTAGGATGGCGGAGCGAGGTTCGAACCTGGAACCCTCAAGTTGCTGGCACGGCCACTCTACCAACCGAGCTGTACCGTAAAAGTAGTAGTAGTACAAGTATTAGTAGTAGTAGTACAAGTAGTAGTAGTAGTCAAAGTAGTAGTTGTAGTAGTACTAGTATAAGTAGTAGTAGTCAAAGTAGTAGTACTAGTCAAAGTAATAGAAGTAGTAGTCATAGTAGTAGTAGTCATAGTAGTAGTCAAAATAGTAGTAGTCGAAGTAATAGTACTACTGGTCAAAGTAGTAGTAGTACAAGTAAAGGTAATAGTAGTACAAGTAGTAGTAGTAGTACAAGTAATAGTAGTAGTCAAAGTAGTAGTTGTAGTAGTACTAGTATAAGTAGTAGTAGTCAAAGTAGTAGTACTAGTAAAAGTAATAGTAGTAGTAGTCATAGTAGTAGTAGTCATAGTAGTAGTAGTAGTAGTAGTAGTAGTAGTAGTAGTAGTAGTAGTAATAATAGTAAAAGTAATAGTAGTCGAAGTAATAGTACTACTGGTCAAAGTAGTAGTAGTACTAGTAAAGGTAATATTAGTACAAGTAGTAGTACTACTAGTAGTAGTACAAGTAATAGTAGTAGTCAAAGTAGTAGTTGTAGTAGTACTAGTAAAAGTAGTAGTCAAAGTAGTAGTACTAGTAAAAGTAATAGTAGTAGTAATAGTAGTAGTAGTCAAAGTGGTAGTAATAATAGTAAAAGTAATAGTAATAGTCATAGTAGTAGTCAAAATAGTAGTAGTCGAAGTAATAGTACTACTGGTCAGTGTAGTAGTACTACTTGTAAAAGTAATAGTAGTACAAGTAGTAGTAGTACAAGTAATAGTAGTAGTCAAAGTAGTAGTTGTAGTACTACTAGTATAAGTAGTAGTAGTCAAAGTAGTAGTATTAGTAAAAGTAATAGTAGTTGTAGTCATAGTAGTAGTAGTAGTCAAAGTGGTAGTAATAATAGTAAAATTAATAGTAGTAGTCAAAATAGTAGTAGTCAAAGTGGTAGTAATAATAGTAAAATTAATAGTAGTAGTCAAAATAGTAGTAGTCAAAGTAATAGTACTACTGGTCAAAGTAGTAGTAGTACTAGTAAAAGTAATAGTAGTACATGTAGTAGTAGTAGTAGTAGTAGTACAAGTAATAGTAGTAGTCAAAGTAGTAGTTGTAGTAGTACTAGTATAAGTAGTAGTAGTCAAAGTAGTAGTACTAGTAAAAGTAATAGTAGTCATAGTAGTAGTAGTCAAAGTGGTAGTAATAATAGTAAAGTAATAGTAGTAGTCATAGTAGTAGTCAAAATAGTAGTCGTTAAAGTAATAGTACTACTGGTCAAAGTAGTAGTAGTAGAAGTAATAGTAGTACAAGTAGTAGTAGTAGTAGTAGTAGTACTATTGAAAACAACCTGAAGTTGTCTTTATTTTTAAGTTATCATGCCATGATTTTACCAGTCTGGCCCACATGGGAATATACAGTATCTTCCTCTATGTGCTCCCCGAGCTAAAATGAGTGTGACACCCTGGCTTAGAGAGTTCATCTCATCTTAATGTTTCTGACATGCTTGCCACAGTTTTTATTGGTTGTTTCAGGGAAAAAAAAGCAGCGTTGTCTTCGGTTGTCAGAAGCAGCGAGCATCCCCTCCAGACCATGATGTCATCTTTCTCTCTCTCTCCGTCCTGAGCCGAGCATTGTACGATGGTAGGTGAGGATGGCGAGATATAGCCATGCATTGCGTAACGGCGAGGCCTCACACACACACACACACACACACACACACACACACACACACACACACACACACACACACACACACACACACACACACACACACACACACACACACACACACACACACACACACACATTCTTTAGACCTCCGAAAAATGGCTACCTCTTCTAGATATATAAAGATTTGTATTTACAACATTAATAATATATACAAAGTATGTAAATATAAAAAGCTTGTGAGTTAGAATTTCACAATAAATTCACAATTTCACAAGAAAAACTTAGAATTTTGGCAGTATTATAATAAAAGTCGTAATTATGTCAAAATGTTACACAAGAAACGGAACATTTGTGCAATATTATGATAAAAGTTGGAATTGTCGCAATTTTACAAGAAAAGCTTAAAATGTTGGCAATTTTATGAAACGAGTCGTAATTTTACTCGACAAAAGTCACAATTTTATAAGAAAACGTTGGCAATATTATAGTAATAAATCGGAATTTTACTTGGCAAAATAATGACCAAAATCATAATTTTACTCAAAAAATGTCACAGTTTTACAAGAACAACAAAAAAATTGGCAATGTGGTGATAAGTCAGAATTTGATATGACAAATGTTGCCATTTTGCATTAAAAAGTAATAATTTTACATAAAAAAGAAATCATTTTACGAGAAAATATCGCAATATTACAGAAACAGAAAGAATGTGAGAAATTTTATAATTTTATAAATTTTATAAATTTTATAAGAAAAAAATCGACACATTGTGACAAAAAGGCTGCTTTTAGTTTTTGGTTTTTTTTCTGAATTTTTTTGTTTGTAATTGGTTTTTAATCTTCATTATTTACTTCAAGTTATTACATTATGTCTCTATACACATATTTATTTATTTGTTTCAATTAATTTTGGCCAAAGGGGCGCATTTCAATTTCTTACACATACTTGTTATTTCATATGTTGACCAGAAGGGGAGCACTTTTGAATCCGACCAATTTGAAAAATCCTTCCTTTTTGGGACCACCCTCATTTTGATAGATTTCACCACCAGGGGTGCAAATGAGACATTCTCTATTAGATGCAATGGTTTTCCGTATTGGGACCATGATTTATGTCCTAACTTGCTCACCGCTCCTCATATGGAAGGTACTTTTCCTTGTTGATGTCTCAAGAAGGGCAGGAATACAAGAACACACACACACACACACACACACACACACACACACACACACACACACACACACACACACACACACACACACACACACACACACACACACACACACACACACACACACACACACACACACACACACACACGTTCTTGAGCCCTCCGAAAAATGGCTACCTCTTCTAGATATATAAAGATTTGTATTTACAACATTAATAATACATACAAACTATGTAAATACAAAAAAGCTTGTGAGTTGGAATTTCACAATAAAAAGGTCACAATTTCACAAGAAAAACATAAATTTTGGCAGTAATACAATAAAAGTCGTAATTATGTCAAAATGTTACACAAGAAACGGAACATTTGTGCAATATTATGATAAAAGTTGGAATTGTCGCAATTTTACAAGAAAAGCTTAAAATGTTGGCAATTTTATGAAACGAGTCTTAATTTTACTCGACAAAAGTCACAATTTTATAAGAAAACGTTGGCAATATTATAGTAATAAATCGGAATATTACTTGGCTAAATGATGACCAAAGTCATAATTTTACTCAAAAAATGTCACAGTTTTACAAGAACAACAAGAAATTTGGCAATGTGGTGATAAAAGTTAGAGTTTGATATAACAAATGTTGCCATTTTGCATTAAAAAGTAATAATTTTACGAGAAAATATTGCAATATTACAGAAACAGAAAGACTATGAGAAATTGTTCCCAATTTTATAAGAAAAAAAATCGACACGTTGTGACAAAAAGGCTGCTTTTAGTTTTTGGTTTTTTTTCTGAATTTTTTTGTGTGTAATTGGTTTTTAATCTTCATTATTTACTTCAAGTGATTACAGTATGTCTCTATACACATATTTATTTATTTGTTTCAATTAATTTTGGCCAAAGGGGGGCGCATTTCAATTTCTTACCCATACTTGTTATTTCATATGTTGACCAGAGGGGGAGCACTTTTAAATCAGACCAATTTGAAAAAATCCTTCCTTTTTGGGACCACCCTCATTTTGATATATTTCACCACCAGGGGTGCAAATGAGACACTCTCTATTAGATGCAATGGTTTTCCGTATTGGGACCATGATTTATGTCCTAACTTGTTCACCGCTCCTCATATGGAAGGTACTTGTCTCAAGAAGGGCAGAAATACAATAACACACACACACACACACACACACACACACACACACACACACACACACACACACACACACACGCATATACATGTCTTGCCTACTTTGTGTGGACCCACGTTTGGTTAGTTGGTTGTGAGGGCCCCCCTTTCCACTATAGCTAGAATGATGAAAAAAATATATCTGCCTCTAGATGGGAGTAAAGAGTTGCAACTTCACTTCAGAATGCAAAACACACAAAGTAAAAAAAAATATTTTACTTCTGTAGATGTCAGGACCAGGCAAATGTCCTCACAAGTCAAAGGTCCTCACAGAAAGGATGGTTTGTCAAGTGCATGTCCACACAAGGATGGTGAGACAAGTGCACACACACACACACACACACACACACACACACACACACACACACACACACACACACACACACACACACACACACACACACACACACACACACACACACACACAACGAATCAGACCGATGGTTCGGAAATGCAAATTAAAGTCCAGAGGACGAAAATGAGCAAATAAAACATCACTTGGTTGAACCGCCACTGCGTATACCTTGACCGTGTTACACCGCCATTCTCAGCCAAAAGCGGGGAAAAAAGGCCGCGCTGGCGCCCGCCAACACAAGCTCCTTACTTCTTACTCTCGTCTTTTTGCACCCCCCGCTGTAAATCTTTCAGCTTCTTATTTGATGCTATAAGCTCATGGTCACATTGCAGATGTCCAAAAGGCCCACACACAAATAGGCCGTTGTTGGATCCCCGGCATCCCACCTGCAGCTGCAGAGGGCCAAACCTCCGCCGGAGACCGCAGACTACAAGCAATTTGTAAATACGATGCTCGACAATTGTCCTATTGTGACAATTGTCACTCACTCTCTCTGATGCCGAGAGGCTCGTCCACACCTTTGTCTCCTCCAGGCTAGACTACTGCAACGCACTTCTTGTCGGGATCCCCAGCAAGAACATCCAGAAGCTGCAATACATCCAGAATAGTGCTGCTAGGATCCTGATGAGAGTGCGGAAGTATGACCATATCACACCAACTCTCAAATCCCTTCACTGGCTTCCTGTTCCACTCAGGATTGAATTCAACGTCTCCTTACTAACCCACCAGTGCCTCCATGGGAATGCCCCCCTCTCTACCTCAAAGAACTACTCACCCCCAAATCCTCCACACGACACCTCCGCTCCGGACAGGCTAACCTCCTCCAACCTCTGAGGACAAAGCTACGAACAATGGGAGACCAGCGAGTGGTTAAAAATGGCGGGGAAAATGACAAGGACGATACTCCCAGAGATGAGTGCCATGTACACAACTCGCTGCCTAAAGCGAGTACATAACATCCTGAAGGACAGATACCACCCAGCACATGGCCTCTTCAACCTGCTACCCTCTGGAAGAAGGTATAGATCGATTCGCGCCAGGACCACCAGAATGTCTCACAGTCTGTATCCCCAAGCTGTGAGACTGCTAAATGAACAGCCTGCCCCTTTGCTGCCCCGGACCATCTTATTACCTCACTCTTCACCACCTCAATAATTGTGCTCTGGACATTGCATTGCTGCAACATCAACGTAACACCCATCAGACATCTGACTGTTCCCACCCCCACGCCCCTCTATTCGCAATCTTCTTGACAAATGCTAAACTGTAAACTATGGTCAACCTGCACTTCAATGCAGTTTCTATGCCGCTAGACAAAAGCTCCAACAAAATCTCGTTGACATGTATGACTTAAGTGTTATTATGACAATGACAATAAAGGAATTGATTGATTGATTGATTGATTGATTTCTGCTCCGCGCTCCCAGTCTGTGGAACGCTCTCCCTGACCACCTGAGGGCACAACAGACTGTGGATGCTTTTAAAAAAGGCTTAAAAACCCTCCTTTTTTTTAAAAAAACTTTAAAAAAAAAAAAAAAACACTATATGCATACTAGTTTTAGCTAGTTGGCTCTTCTAGTTTTTATTTGTATTTATTTTTTATTATCTTTTTATTTTTTTATTTTTTTAATACACTGTAGCACTTTGAGGTTGTTTACTCAATGTAAAGTGCTTTTTACAAATAAAATATATTATTATTATTATTAGGGATGTCTGATAATGGCTTTTTTGCCAATATCCGATATTCCGATATTGTCCAACTCTTAATTACCGATACCGATATCAACCGATACCGATATATACAGTCGTGGAATTAACACATTATTATGCTTAATTTGGACAACCAGGTATGGTGAAGATAAGGTCCATTTAAAAAAAAATTATTAAATAAAATAAGATAAATAAATTAAAAACATTTTCTTGAATAAAAAAGAAAGTAAAACAATATAAAAACAGTTACATAGAAACTAGTAATTAATGAAAATGAGTAAAATTAACTGTTAAAGGTTAGTACTATTAGTGGACCAGCAGCACGCACAATCATGTGTGCTTACGGACTGTATCCCTTGCAGACTGTATTGATATATATTGATATATAATCAATCAATCAATCAATGTTTATTTATATAGCCCTGAATCACAAGTGGACAACCAGGTATGGTGAAGATAAGGTCCTTTTTAAATAAAAATAAATAAATAAATAAAATAAACATTTTCTTGAAAAAAAAAAGAAAGTAAAACAATATAAAAACAGTTACATAGAAACTAGTAATTAATGAAAATGAGTAAAATTAACTGTTAAAATGTAGTACTATTAGTGGACCAGCAGCACGCACAATCATGTGTGCTTACGGACTGTATCCCTTGCACACTGTATTGATGTATATTGATATATAATGTAGGAACCAGAATATTAATAACAGAAAGAAACAAATAGAGATGTCCGATAATATCGGCCTGCCGATATCGGCCGATAAATGCTTTAAAATGTAATATCGGTAATTATCGGTATCGTTTTTTAAAATTGTATTTATTTATTTTTTAAATTTATTAAATCAACATAAAAAACACAAGATACACTTACAATTAGTACACCAACCCCAAAAAACTCCCTGCCCCCATTTACACTCATTCACACAAAAGGGTTGTTTCTTTCTTTTATTAATATTCTAGTTCCTACATTATATATCAATATACATCAATACAGTCTGCAAGGGATACAGTCCGTAAGCACACATGATTGTGCGTGCTGCTGGTCCACTAATAGTACTACATTTTACCAGTTAATTTTACTCATTTTCATTAATTACTAGTTTCTATGTAACTGTTTTTATATTGTTTTACTTTCTTTTTTTTTTTCGAGAAAATGTTTATTTTTTATTTTTTTATTTATTTTTTTAAAAAGGACCTTATCTTCACCATACCAGGTTGTCCAAATTAGGCATACTAATGTGTTAATTCCACGACTGTATATATCGGTATCGGTTGATATCGGTATCGGTTGATATTGGTATCGGTAATTAAGAGTTGGACAATATCGGAATATCGGATATCGGCAAAAAGCCATTATCGGACATCCCTAGAAACAACCCTTTAGTGTGAATGAGTGTGAATGAGTGTAAATGGGGGAGGTTTTTTTTGGGGTTGGTGCACTAATTTTAAGTGTATCTTGTGTTTTTTATGTTGATTTAATAAAAATGAAAAAAATAAATTTAAAAAATGATACAGATAATTTAAAAAAACGATTCCGATAATTTCTACTCCGACATCTCTACTTTTTACCAATAAAATCTAGTATTATTATTATCCTATAGGACGCGGCACGCCTCATGAGGGGATGACGTAATCGTTTCTGCAAACCATAAAGAGTGGAGGGAGCACCCCACTCTCCTCCAACTTACATCATCACAACCGTGACCACTACGACATCACATGTGCAGACCCTGGAAACACACCTGCTGCATGGTTGACAGGAAACGGTAGGAAAGGTGCACAAATTGGCGGATTTTGTTTGTTTTTTTTTAAATGTAACTGCACACTTTGATTTTAAACATTTACCGCCAATAATTTGCACGTGCAAATATATTTTTAAATGGCCATGCCAGTGCAGCTGCACTCTGCATCTGAAGGATGCTTTGTGCCTCCTGAAAAAAGTGCGTGTGATAGTAAGCAAGGGGCTTGGACCGTGCCTGCATGCATGCGCGTCTGGTGCGCGGCTCTTTTCTTTTTTTTTTTTTTTTTTTTTTTTTTTTTTTTTTTTTTTTTTTTTGGCCAACCTCCTCGCAGACAAAAAACGCCACCAAAAAGCAACAACATTCCATCACATGCACTCACGCACGTCACCAAAGCAATGGAATTTGATGCAAGTTAATGATGATGATGATGATGATGTTGCTCGTGCACACCTGACAGTGGAGAAAAAAAAAAAAAAAAAAAAAAAAAAAAGCAGTCGTGAACGCGCAGCAGGGCGCAGCAGCGCGCTTCATAGTGCCGAAATGTGCTTTTGCATGCAGGACTGCCTTTCTATGAAATAACGTTGAGGGGGGTGGAAACAAATAAGGGTATTTTATTTCCCTGGAGGAAAGAAGTGGCTATTGTTCCATTGGCGCAGCGACCACAAAGCCTACCTTTGCTCTCCTGTCCTTCTTCTTGAGGCTCCTCCGCGTTGGACTCCAAGGCCGGCTTTGTTCCGTCCATTTTTATGCGGCTTTATGGTCTCTTTTCCAGCGGCACTGGGGAAGCTTCCAGTAGAACGATGGTGGGATCTGCTGGTGGGGACTTGATGCTTGTGCGCGCTCCCTCTCTCCCTCTCTCTCTCTCTCGTGCACACCCGCCCTCCTCCCGCCGCATGCGCGCTCCTTACCTCTTAAAGCGTGTGCACGGACAGCCCCCGTGCACATTAAGAAACCCCCCCCAGCTTGCAAACGCTCTGTCAGGCTACTATGGAGTGATGACTCGCAAATGGTGATGCGTTGCTATGGTTACCAGATTTTCCTCCCAATTCATGAAATGCCCATTTTTCCACCTTTTTGTGGAGGACACGCAAGAGCTGCAGATATACGCAAACTCCCGGGTAGCCACGCGTGCATGGACACACACACGTACACGTTTCACGCGCGCGCGCACACACTCACTCACGCACACACTCACGCACACACACATATATTCTTGTAGTTCTTACCTTCTTGAGACCTCGGAAAAATGCCTACCTCTTTAGGACCACCCTATCTAGATATATAAAGAAGTGTATTTACAACATTAATGATATATATTACATACTATACTAGTGGTTCTCAACCTTTTTTCAGTGATGTACCACCTGTGAACATGTTTTTAATTCAAGTACCCCCTAATCAGAGCAAAGCATTTTTGGTTGAAAAAAAGAGATGAAGTAATATACAGCAGTGGTCCCCAACCACCGGACCGGACCGATTGGTACCGGGCCGCACAAGAAATAAAAAAAAATAAATAAACATAAAAAAATAAAAATAAAAAAACAAATGTTACATTTTTATTTATTTATTAAATCAACATAAAAACACAATATATAGATTATATATAAATATTAGAGATGTCCGATAATATCGGCCTGCCGATATTATCGGACGATATATGCGTTAAAATGTAATATCGGAAATTATCGGTATTGTTTTTTTTATTATCTGTATTGTTTTTTTTTTATTGTTTTTTTTAAAATTAAATCAACATAAAAAAATAAAAATAAAAATACAATTTTTAATTTTTAATTTATTTATTAAATCAACATAAAAACACAATATATAGATTATATATCAATATTAGAGATGTCCGATAATATCAGCCTGCCGATATAATCGGCCGATATATGCGTTAAAATGTAATATCGGAAATTATCGGTATCGGTTTTTTTATTATCGGTATCGTTTTTTTTGTTTGTTTGTTTTTTTTAAATTAAATCAACATAAAAAACACAAGATACATTTACAATTAGTGCACCAACCCAAAAAACCTCCCTCCCCCATTTACACTCATTCACACAAAAGGGTTGTTTCTTTCTGTTATTAATATTCTGGTTCCTACATTATATATCAATATATATCAATACAGTCTGCAAGGGATACAGTCCGTAAGCACACATGATTGTGCGTGCTGCTGGTCCACTAATAGTACTAACCTTTAACAGTTAATTTTACTCATTTTCATTCATTACTAGTTTCTATGTAACTGTTTTTATATTGTTGTACTTTATTTTTTATTCAAGAAAATGTTTTTAATTTATTTATCTTATTTTACTAATTTTTAAAAAAAGTAACTTATCTTCACCATACCTGGTTGTCCAAATTAGGCATAATAATGTGTTAATTCCACGACTGCATATATCGGTTGATATCGGTATCGGTTGATATCGGTATCGGTAATTAAAGAGTTGGACAATATCAATATGCATTGATACAGTCCGTAAGCACACATGATTGTATTTCTTGATGGAAAAAAAAAAAAAAAAAAAAAAAAAACCCGGTCCGTGGGACAAATTTTCAAGCGTTGACCGGTCCGCGACTACAAAAAGGTTGGGGACCACTGATATACAGCACTATGTCATCAGTTTCTGATTTATTAAATTGTATAACAGTGCAAAATATTGCTAATTTGTAGTGGTCTTTCTTGAACTATTTGGAAAAAAAGATATAAAAATAACTAAAAAGTTGTTGAAAAATAAACAAGTGATTTGATTACAAATAAAGATTTCTACACATAGAAGTAATCATCAACTTAAAGTGCCCTCTTTGGGGATTGTAATAGAGATCCATCTGGATTCATGAACTTAATTCTAAACATTTCTTCACAAAAAAAGAAATATTTACATCAATATTTTTGGAACATGTCCACAAAAAATGTAGCTGTCAACACTGAATATTGCATTGTTGCATTTCTTTTCACAGTTCTTTTTGACAGACATTTTAGTGAGGGTCAAACCATCATGGCATGGGGGAAACTCTGGCTTTATGGTAATGAATGGAATAGCCTACTTGATTTGATGTTCAGTTTATGAACTTACATTCATATTTTGTTGAAGTATTATTCAATAAATATATTTATAAAGGATTTTTGAATTGTTGCCATTTTTACAATATTAAAAAAAAATCTCACGTACCCCTTGGCAGAGCTTCAAGTACCCCCAGGGGTACGCGTACCCCCATTTGAGAACCACTATACTAATATAAAAAAGCTTTTTGTGGAAAAATGAGTTGGAATTTCACAAGAAAAAAGTATAATTTTGGCAGTATTATAATAAAAGTCGTAATTATGTCAACATTTTACAAGAAAAACTGAACATTTGTGCAATGTTATGATACAAGTTGGAATTTTACTCAACAACAGTCACAATTTTACAAGAAAAGCTCAACATTTTGACAATTTTATGAAACGAGTTCAAGTTTCAAGTTTATTCCCAATACCATATTACAATTACAACAGTAGTGAATATCCGTTTTAGGATGGTGGTAAGTGAAAGGCTCCCCATAAGCTAGAAGAAGCTTTTGGCAGGGGGTCCAGAGGACAGTATATGCATGGAATGCTGAAACATGGTGGCAAGCACAAAAACGCTATATGATAAACACAAAATAGGAGTAATAAAGCAAGCATACACATACATACATACATACATTCAACCACGCACAACCCAACAGTAGTCTACCCCACATGAGGCATTAGAGATAAGTGGTTAATAGGTAATATTAAATTAAAAAAAATAAAAATAAAAATAAATAAATAAATAAATAAATAAATAAATAAATAAATAAATAAATAAAATAAAATAAATAAAAATCGATTTTTGAAAAATATGAATCGATACTGAATCGTACAACGTGAGAATCGCGATTTGAATTCGAATCGATTTTCCCTCCCACACCCCTAATAGATAGGAACCAAGCTACAGAGCCTGAGATTCATCCTGTGGATGACTTGATAGGTTAGACAAGCATTGTGATAAATATTGAACTCTGTCAGTCTTGAGAGATGATAATTATGGAATAGATGTCGAGTGGGGGCATTAAACTTGGACCATGACAGGGCCCGTATGATTTTCTTTTGCATGGATTCTAATTTGTGAAGGCAGCTAGGGAAGGTGTTACACCAGATGACATTACAGTAGTTTAGATGTGGTTCAAAGAGAGTTTTGTATAGAGTAAGTAGAGCATACAGAGGAAGATAATGACGAAGGGGAAAGAACAGGCCAATTGTCATAATTTTACCCGACAAAAGTCACAATTTCATACGAAAACTTTAAAATGTTGGCAATGTTATAATAATAATTGGAATTTTACTTGGCAAAATGATGACCAAAGTCATAATTTTACTCAAAATATGTCACCGTTTTACAAGAACAACAAAACAATTGGCAATGTGGTAATAAAAGTCAGAAATTGATATGACAAATGTCACCATTTTGCATTAAAAAGTAATAATTTTACGAGAAAATATTGCAATATTCCAGAAACAGAAAGAATATGAGAAAATGTTCCCAATTTTATAAGAAAAAAGTCGACACATTGTGAGAAAAAGACTGCTTTTAGTTTTTGTTTTTTTTCTAAATTTTTTGTTTGTAATTGTTTTTTTAATCTTCATTATTTACCTCACGTTATTACAATATGTCTCTACACACATATTTATTCATTTGTTTTAATTAAATTTGGCCAAAGGGGGCGCATTTCAATTTCTTACACACACTTGTTATTTCATATGATGACCAGATGGGGGAGCACTTTTAAATGCAACCAATTTGAAAAATCCTTCCTTTTTGGAACCATCCTAATTTTGATAGATTTCACCACGCAAATGAGACATTCTCTATTAGATGCAATGGTTTACCGTATTGGGACCATGATTTATGTCCTAACTTGTTCACCGCTCCTCATATGGAAGCTACTTTTCCTTGTTGATGTCTCAAGAAGGGTAGAAATACAAGAACACACACACACACACACACACACACACACACACACACACACACACACACACACACACACACACACACACACACACACACACACACACACACACACGGCATCACCGCCCCCTCACCATCTGGTAAGTTGAGACTGAAAATCAGGGAGGGAAGACAGAAGCAAATCTTGTGCTTTGAGAGTATAAAGTGGGGCAAAGTTACATCCAAACAACATCTTTTTTTTAACTGATGTGTGGAAGTTATCTGCATGTGAGCAGGGGTGTCCAAAGTGTGGCCCGGGCGCTATTTGTGTCCCGCGACGTGTTTTTTAGTGACCCGTGACACATTTTAAAGACAAAAAAGGAACATTGGGAGAAGTTGCATGTGAATGCCAAACCTAATTGCTAACATTAGCATGGTAACAGTAAGAATGTGCCAAGACATAAGACTACGAAGCGTACGCATGTAAAATAAAAAAAAAATAAAAAAAACTTACCGTGCTAAACTTAGCATGCTAGCAGTTAGCACATGTCAAGTACCAAGTTATGACTCTGCAGGCGCTCGGTTTCAAAATTGGCTAAAAAAGTTAGCATACCAGCATTCTAACAGTTAGCATGCGTCAAGTACCAAGTTATATGAGTCTGAGATGTTCGGCTGCAAAATTGGCTAAAAAAAGTTAGCATACCAGCATGCGAACAGTTAGCATGCGTCAAGAAACAAAAGTTATATGAGTCTGAGGTGTTCAGCTGCAAAATTGGCTAAAAAAGTTAGCATATCAGCATGCGTCAAGTATCAATTTATATGAGTCTGAGGTGTTCGGCTGCAAAATTGGCAAAAAAAAAGTTAGCATACCAGCATGCGAACAGTTAGCATGCGTCAAGTACCAAGTTATATGAGTCTGAGGTGTTCGGCTGCAAAATTGGCTAAAAAAGTTAGCATATCAGCATGCGTCAAGTACCAAGTTATATAAGTGTGAGGTGTTCGGCTGCAAAATTGGCAAAAAAAAGTTAGCATACCAGCATGCGAACAGTTAGCATGCGTCAAGTACCAAGTTATATGAGTCTGAGGTGTTCGGCTGCAAAATTGGCTAAAAAAGTTAGCATATCAGCATGCGTCAAGTACCAAGTTATATAAGTGTGAGGTGTTCGGCTGCAAAATTGGCAAAAAAAAGTTAGCATACCAGCATGCGAACAGTTAGCATGCGTCAAGTACCAAGTTATATGAGTCTAAGGTGTTTGGCTGAAAAATTGGCAAAACAAAAGTTAGCATACCTAGCATGCGAACAGATAGCATGCGTCAAGTACCAAGCTATATGACTCTGAGGTGTTCGGCTGCAAAATTGGCTAAAAAAGTTAGCATACCAGCATGCGAACCGTTAGCATGCGTCAAGAAACAAAAGTTATATGAGTCTGAGGTGTTCAGCTGCAAAATTGGCTAAAAAAGTTAGCATACCAGCATGCGAACAGTTAGCATGCGTCAAGTACCAAGTTAAATGACTCTGAGGTGTACGGCTGCAAAATTGGCTAAAAAAGTTAGCATACCAGCATTTTAACACTTAGCATGCGTCAAGTACCAAGTTATATGACTCTGAGGTGTTTGGCTGCAAAATTGGCCAAAAAAAAGTTAGCATACCAGCATGTGAACAGTTAGCATGCGTCAAGTACCAAGTTATATGACTCTGAGGTGTTCGGCTGCAAAATTGGCTAAACAAGTTCAATCAATCAATGTTTATTTATATAGCCCTAAATCACAAGTGTCTCAAAGTTAGTATACCAGCATCCGTCAAGTACCAAGTTATATAAGTGTGAGGTGTTCGGCTGCAAAATTGGCAAAAAAAAGTTAGCATGCGTCAAGTACCAAGTTATATGAGTCTAAGGTGTTTGGCTGAAAAATTCGCAAAACAAAAGTTAGCATACCTAGCATGCGAACAGTTAGCATGCGTCAAGTACCAAGTTATATGAATCTGAGGTGTTCGGCTGCAAAATTGGCTAAAAAAGTTAGCATACCAGCATGCGAACCGTTAGCATGCGTCAAGAAACAAAAGTTATATGAGTCTGAGGTGTTCAGCTGCAAAATTGGCTAAAAAAGTTAGCATACCAACATGCGAACAGTTAGCATGCGTCAAGTACCAAGTTATATGACTCTGAAGTGTTCGGCTGCAAAATTGGCTAAAAAAGTTAGCATACCAACATGCGAACAGTTAGCATGCGTCAAGTACCAAGTTATATGACTCTGAAGTGTTCGGCTGCAAAATTGGCTAAAAAAGTTAGCATACCAACATGCGAACAGTTAGCATGCGTCAAGTACCAAGTTATATGACTCTGAGGTGTTCGGCTGCAAAATTGGCTAAAAAAGTTAGCATACCAGAATTTTAACACTTAGCATGCGTCAAGTACCAAGTTATATGACTCTGAGGTGTTCGGCTGCAAAATTGGCCAAAAAAAAGTTAGCATACCAGCATGTGAACAGTTAGCATGGGTCAAGTACCAAGTTATATGAGTCTAAGGTGTTTGGCTGAAAAATTCGCAAAACAAAAGTTAGCATACCTAGCATGCGAACAGTTAGCATACGTCAAGTACCAAGTTATATGACTCTGAGGTGTTCGGCTGCAAAATTGGCTAAAAAAGTTAGCATACCAGCATGCGAACCGTTAGCATGCGTCAAGAAACAAAAGTTATATGAGTCTGAGGTGTTCAGCTGCAAAATTGGCCAAAAAAAAGTTAGCATACCAGCATGCAAACAGTTAGCATGCATCGAGTACCAAGTTAAATGACTCTGAGGTGTACGGCTGCAAAATTGGCTAACAAAGTTAGCACACTAATGTTGGCATGCTAGCATGCTAACATTAACATGCTAACAGTTAGCATGTGTGAAGTACCAAGTTATATGAATCTGAAGTAGGGATGTCCGATAATATCGGCAGTCCGATTTAATCGGCCGATAAATGCTTTAAAAATGTGATATCGGAAATTATCGGTATCGGTTTCAAAATTATTGGTATCGGTTGTAAAAAGTAAAATTTATGACTTTTTAAAACGCCGCTGTGTACACGGACGAAGGGAGAAGTACAGAGCGCCAATCAACCTTAAAGACACTTCCTTTGCGTGCCGGCCCAGTCACATAATATCTACGGCTTTTCACACACAC
This sequence comes from Entelurus aequoreus, assembly GCF_033978785.1. Lineage (NCBI taxonomy): Eukaryota > Metazoa > Chordata > Actinopteri > Syngnathiformes > Syngnathidae > Entelurus > Entelurus aequoreus. The sequence continues at coordinate 92,528,075 of NC_084731.1, read as the reverse complement.
ACAATTGAATGCAAGGCATACTTGGTCAACAGCCATACAGGTCACACTGAGGGTGACCGTATAAACAACTTTAACACTGTTACAAATATGCACCACACTGTGAACCCACACCAAACAAGAATGACAAACATATTTTGGGAGAACATCCGCACCGTAACACAACATAGACACAACAGAACAAATACCCAGAACCCCTTGCAGCACTAACTCTTCCGGGACGCTACAATATACACCCCCTGCTACCTCCTACCACCACCCCACCTCAACCCCCCCCCCCCCCCAACCCTGCCCATCTCAACCTCCTCGTGCTCTCTCAGGGAGAGCATGTCCCAAATTCCAAGCTGCTGTTTTGAGGCATGTTAAAAAAAAAAAAGCACTTTGTGACTTCAATAATAAATATGGCAGTGCCATGTTGGCATTTTTTTCCATAACTTGAGTTGATTTATTTTGGAAAACCTTGTTACATTGTTTAATGCATCCAGCGGGGCATCACAACAAAATTAGGCACAATAATGTGTTAATTCCACGACTGTATATATCGATATCGGTTGATATATATCGGTATTGGTAATTACGAGTTGGACAATATCGGAATATTGGATATCGGCAAAAAAGCCATTATCGGACATCTCTAGCCTGAAGTGTTCGGCTGCAAGATTGGCTAACAAAGTTAGCACACTAATGTTGGCATGCTAGCATGCTAATGTTAACATGCGAACAGTTAGCATGCATCAAGTACCAAGTTATATGAGTCTGCAGGCTGCAAAATTGGCTAGAAAGTTAGCACAGTCATGTTGGCATTGTTGCCTGAGCCTGAGCTATTCAGTGGCCACAATAGTGACCAGCGCGGTCTGATTGGTTTGGTCTCATCAAGTGGTAAATACTCATTTATTATTGATATTTTTACTTCATTTAGCCATTTTTATGCTTGAAAATGCTTAATTCAGGGCAATATTAGATAGAATATGCATTGTTACAGATAACACAAAGCTAAGATGTCGTCTTCCAATAGTTTAGTATATATTGATTGACCTATATTGTATTGGTTTTAGTATCTTTAATATACAAACCCCGTTTCCATTTGAGTTGGGAAATTGTTAGATGTAAATATAAACGGAATACAATGATTTGCAAATCATTTTCAACCCATATTCAGTTGAATATGCTACAAAGACAACATATTTGATGTTCAAACTGATGAACTTTTTTTGTTGTTGCAAATAATCATTAACTTTAGAATTTGATGCCAGCAACACGTGACAAAGAAGTTGGGAAAGGTGGCAATAAATACTGATAAAGTTGAGAATGCTCATCAAACACTTATTTGGAACATCCCACAGGTGAACAGGCAAATTGGGAACAGGTGGGTGCCATGATTGGGTATAAAAGTCGATTCCATGAAAAGCTCAGTCATTCACAAACAAGGATGGGGCGAGGGTCACCACTTTGTCAACAAATGTGTGAGCAAATTGTTGAACAGTTTAAGAAAAACCTTTCTCAACCAGCTATTGCAAGGAATTTAGGGATTTCACCATCTACGCTCCGTAATATCATCAAAGGGTTCAGAGAATCTGGAGAAATCACTGCACGTGAGCAGCTAAGCCTGTGACCTTCCATCCCTCAGGCTGTACTGCATCAACAAGCGACATCAGTGTGTAAAGGATATCTCCACATGGGCTCAGGAACACTTCAGAAACCCACTGTCAGTAACTACAGTTGGTCGCTACATCTGTAAGTGCAAGTTTAAAACTCTCCTATGCAAGGCGAAAACCGTTTATCAACAACACCCAGAAACGCCGTCGGCTTCGCTGGGCCTGAGCTCATCTAAGATGGACTGATACAAAGTGGAAAAGTGTTCTGTGGTCTAACGAGTCCACATTTCAAATTGTTTTTGGAAACTGTGGATGTCGTGTCTTCCGGACCAAAGAGGAAAAGAACAATCTGGATTGGTATAGGCGCAAAGTTGAAAAGGCAGCATCTGTGATGGTATGGGGGTGTATTAGTGCCCAAAACATGGGTAACTTACACATCTGTGATTAATGCTGAAAGGTACATAAAGGTTTTGGAGCAACATATGTTGCCATCCAAGCAACGTTACCATGGACGCCCCTGCTTATTTCAGCAAGACAATGCCAAGCCACGTGTTACATCAACGTGGCTTCATAGTAAAAGAGTGCGGGTACTAGACTGGCCTGCCTGTAGTCCAGACCTGTCTCCCATTGAAAATGTGTGGCGCATTATGAAGCCTAAAATAGCACAAAGGAGACCCCCGGACTGTTGAACAACTTAAGCTGTACATCAAGCAAGAATGGGAAAGAATTCCACCTGAGAAGCTTCAAAAATGTGTCTCCTCAGTTCCCAAATGTTTACTGAGTGTTGTTAAAAGGAAAGGCCATGTAACACAGTGGTGAACATGCCCTTTCCCAACTACTTTGGCACGTGTTGCAGCCATGAAATTCTAAGTTAATTATTATTTGCCAAAAAAAACCCATCAAATATGTTGTCTTTGTAGTGCATTCAATTGAATATGGGTTGAAAAGGATTTGCAAATCATTGTATTCCGTTTATATTTACATCTAGCACAATTTCCCAACTCATATGGAAACGGGGTTTGTACAAAATGTATCAAAGTGGCCCCCGGATCCTCACTGGAAAAAGTTTGGACACCCCTGCTTTAGAAGGTCTCCTTTGTCCTGGTCAAAGAATGTCATTAAACAAGGTGGTCCGTATAATTCCATAATTTGACCCATTTTCCGTGATAATAAAGACACCCTGAAACAATGGGATGCCATCTGTCGTGAATCCTCTTAAAGCCGGTTTTAGTTCAGACCCCCACGTGGGCCCCCGTGTTTCAGACAAACAAGTTTAGTGAACCCCCCCCCTTTGTAATAGACCATACCTCAAAACATGGTGTCAGACACCGCAATGGCTCACATGACATTTAATGGGTGTTTTCTAGCCACGGGGCTGAAAGCGACACCCACTGTGCGCCATATGTGGCCCAGTCAAAGAGGGTCATGGCTCACAATGACTGTTTGACGTGTGAGCGGCCCCCCGAAACCGGATCTGCCGGCATAAACAAAGAAGTGTGTTTACCTCGGCCGGCCGAGCGTCGTATAAGCAGCGTGCAGATGTTTACGAGCTTCATCAGCGTCTCACTTCGGATTTTACCTTCTGGCTTTGTTTTTATTTCGTTTCCTGTGATTACCACAACATCTAAAAATAGAACAGTTAACACCCAATGTACCAACTCCTGAGTTAGACACGTTTTACGTCGCATTTTTCTCCCGTAATCCATGAGTGGCCAGCCCAAATACACTATATTACCAAAAGTAATTGGCCACCCATCCTAATGATCAGAATCAGGTGTCCTAACCACTTGGCCCGGCCACAGGTGTATACAATCAAGCACTTAGGCATGGAGACTGTTTCTACAAACTTTTGTGAAAGAATGGTCATAGGATGCCACCTGTGCAACAAATCCAGTCGTGAAATTTCCTCGCTCCTAAATATTCCAAAGTCAACCGTCGGCTTTATTATTAAGAAAATGGAAGGGTTTGGGAACAACAGCAACTCAGCCACAAAGTGGTAGGCCACGTAAACTGACAGAGAGGGGTCAGCGGATGCTGAAGCGCATAGTGCAGAGAGGTCGCCGACAGAGCTCACTTCATGTGACCTTCCAATTAGCCCACGTACAGTACGCAGAGAGCTTCATGGAATGGGTTTCCATGGCCGAGCAGCTGCATCTAAGCCAGACCTGGGCAAATTAAGGCAACATGCGGCCCGTTAAGCTTTTCAATCTGGCCCGCCGGACATTCCCAAATATGTTTTTTAGATGTTTAAGATGGAAAGTGTAGCTGCCATTATGATGTGCAGTCATGTTTTCAAATGACCCTAAGTCTTCAACTATACTAAGTCTTTCAATGCTTGGATTCTGCATGATATACTAGTTACTATGGTCATCTAATTAGTTAATATGGTTATCTAATTGGTTACTATGGTCGTCTAATTAGTTACTATGGTCATCTAATCTAACACATTGAGTGTTTCCAGAGCCTGAAATGCGGGTGTCAGGGACAGACGCGGAAGGAGATTTTTACAACAAAGTTCTAAAGGCATTTGATACTGTTGATCATGTCATTTTAATCAAACGTCTTTCAGCTATTGGTTTTTCTCAGCAAGCAGTTGGATGGTTTGCAAATTACCTCACAAGTAGAACTCAGGCTGTTCAGATAGAAGGTTCCTCCTCGGACGTACTGCAAGTGAAAAAGGGTGTCCCTCAAGGTTCTGTGTTGGGCCCATTATTATTCACTATTTACATAAATAATCTTGGACAGAATATTCCAAACTCAACTTTCCATTTCTATGCTGATGATACTGTCATATACTGTACAGCACCCACTCCTGCTGAGGCCTTTAAATATCTACAACATGCATTTGACAGAGTACAAGAACAACTTTGCTATCTTCAACTGGTTTTAAATGCAGAGAAAACAAAATGTATGTTCTTTACCACATCAAAAACTGTAAGATCAGCACTGTGTGAGAACATTTTAACAAGAAATGGGCAACAAATTATGTTAGTATGTGCTTTTAAATATTTAGGATTTTTAATTGATGACCACTTGAGTTTTAAGGAGCACATTCAGTATGTTGTAAAAAAACTGAAACTTTTACTGGGATTTTATTATAGAAACAAGTCTTGCTTTTCTTTTAATGTGAAACAGAAATTGGTGGAAACAACCTTCTTACCTGTTATTGACTATGGAGATGTGTTGTACATGAATGCTACTGCTGGTTGTCTCCACAAGCTGGATAGTGTGTACCACGGTGCACTGAGATTTATCACCAACTGCGCTCCCCTTACTCACCATTGCGTATTATACTCAATGGTTAACTGGACATCTTTATGTGCTCGACGCCTCAATCATTGGTATGTTTTCATCTACAAAACCATTCTGGGTATCACTCCATCTTATCTGTCTTGTCTTTTAACAAAGAAACAAGGAAGTCCCAATCTTCGTTCAATGAATGTTCTGCAATTTGTCGTCCCCAAAGTAAGAACTGAACTGGGCAAGAAAGCATTTAGGTTTTTAGCAGCGAAGGCTTGGAATAACCTACAATCGAATATTAAACTTCAAACCCTTGTTACGTTGAATGAGTTTAAAGCTTCTGTGAAAGGACTGCAGTCTACCTTGTCTGTATGCACATGTGTTATGTGAGCAAGTTTTAATGTCGTAAATGTGATGTTTTATGTATTTGTTTACTGTTTTTAATGTAACCTTGCTGCTGCCCTCTTGGCCAGGTCTCCCTTGGAAAAGAGATCTTTGATCTCAATGGGATTTTACCTGGTTAAATAAAGGCTAATAATAATAAAGCTTAGTGATGTATAGGGATGATACTCGAAACCGGTTTTCCCGGTTGTTCGATAAGAAAAGAACCGAGTCCTCGGACTCGAATCCCTTTTTGAGAACCGGTACCCGTTATCGAGACCACTATGGTAAAGGAAAAGAGTTGATTCTTTATTCGAATCCCGTCCAGACCAGAAATGCTCCGTGGGACATCACAATAAATGACGTCACGTAGCTCAGTCATTAGGCGCAGATAGCGAAAGCAGGAAAACAATGGACGGGAAAAAGCGCTCCAAGGTGTAATAAAGTTCAAAACAAAAGCTATAAACCATCGTATAACTTTACTGAGAGATTTTAGCGGGGCAAAACACATGACGAACACTTTTACGACCAACCGGAAACATAGCAACCAGGCTTGCAACGCACCTCCTTTACGGCAGCTGGCGCAACGTTCTTAAAACAACCGCAGCACATACATATATATACAACATATCTCCCTTTTTTAACTTTTGTTTTTCTTTCCTTGTAAACAAAACAAAATCACACTGTAGATGTGTTGTCTGTCTAATTATAAATAATGCAGACGAGGCGTGTTGGCTGAGTTCTTGTCGTTTACTTTCACAGCGTGGCAGCATGCAACACTTTTCGGGGCTACCGCGCATGCTCGTAACTCCCGTTGCATGCTGGGTAGTGTAGTTGTTATATTCTCTAGCTCATAACATTTTTCCCCCTATAAAGAAATAATGTTAACTCAATAAAGTGTATTTCTTTTTTTAGCTTTAACTTTTCATTTTTTAGCATTGTAACCACATTTGCAAATAACTTTTCTCTTCATAGAATTTTCTTTCAATAAAGAAATAAAGTGCAAAAATGTCAAAGCATCATAACAAACAGTTATGTCAAATAGCAGCAGAAGTGCACTTTCTGGAGAGCTGTATTATTTTCAGTTTTGTGCCCAAGGGACTGATTTTATTTAACACTATAGTATTATTTATACACCTATAGTGATCACAGAGACAGGTTGTTTTTGTGTTACTGTATATATTTGTTTCTCTGAAATATCCCACTTAATATACTTTGGATAACAACAGTCAATATTTATTTATTTTATTTTATTTTTTTAGGTGGGTAACAGTCAATATTTATTTATTTATTAGATTTTATTTTTTTTATTATATAATAAAAGTGAGCTTTTGTTAAACCAAATATTGTGTGTTTTTTTCCATATACAACAACCTATCTGGACTCGATAAGAGAATCGATAAGGAATCGGTTCGATAAGAGGATTCGATAATAGGCTCAAACTCGATAATTCCTTATCAAACATCATCCCTAGTGATGTATCAGATGTATCAGATTGTAGGTGGGTTCTTTTTTACCCTTTGTGTTCATATTTCGCTGTGTTTGTTGCATTTTTGTTTTTTAAGGCGGTCTGTCATAACGTTTTTAGCATTCAATCAGACATTATTGTGAGGTTTTGTGTTAGTGTTCTGGCCCCCAGACACATTTTTTTCTCTCAAAATTTGGCCCCAAGTCAATATAATGCAAAGCGTTAAATGCAGTGGTGTAAAGCACGTCGCCACTGGACTCTAGAGCTTTTCCATCTGGCAATCTGATGGACCAGTCTGGGTTTGGAGGTTGCCAGGAGGACGGTACATTTCGGACTGCATTGTGCCGAGTGTGAAATTTGGTGGAGGAGGAATTATGGCGTGGGGTTGTTTTTCAGGAGTTGGCCCCTTAGTTCCAGTGAAAGGAACTTTGAATGCTCCAGGATACCAAAACATTTTGGACAATTCCATGCTCCCAACCTTGTGGGAACAGTTTGGAGCAGGCCCCTTCCTCTTCCAACATGACTGTGCACCAGTGCACAAAGCAAGGTCCATAAAGACATGGGTGACAGATTATGATGTGGATGAACTTGACTGGCCTGTACAGAGTCCTGACCTGAACCCGATAGAACACCTTCGGGATGAATTAGAACGGAGACTGAGAGCCAGGCCTTCTCGACCAACATCACCAACGCTTTTTTTGAAAACTGGTCGAAAATTGCTATAAACACACTCCGCAACCTTGTGGACAGCCTTCCCAGAAGAGTTGAAGCTGTAATAGCTGCAAAAGGTGGACCCACATCATATTGAACCCTATGGGTTAGGAATGGGATGGCACTTCAAGTTCATATGTGAGTCAAGGCAGGTGGCCAAATACTTTTGGCAATATAGTGTACATTCAGTAGAAGAGATCCAGTTCTTTCTAGATCATCACACACACACACACACACACACACACACACACACACACACACACACACACACACACACACACACACACACACACACACACACACACACACACACACACACACACACACACACACACACACACACACACACACACACACACACACACACACACACACACACACACGCTCAGAGCGTCCGTGTTACCAACACAAAAGGAAGTTTCATCTTAACGCGTAGGAGTTAAGAAAGTTCTAACTTACATCTGTCAGTGTACTCGATATGAAAAGCGCTAAAAAGTACAACGTGGCCTTGAGGAGGGCTTCGGCACGTGAATAAGACCGCCCACAAAACGGAGAACCTGAAGATATGTAATAAGTACCGTATTTTTCGGACTATAAGTCGCAGTTTTTTTCATAGTTTGGCCGGGGGTGCGACTTATACTCAGGAGCGACTTATGTGTGAAATTATTAACACATTAGCGTAAAATATCAAATAATATTATTTAGCTCATTCACGTAAGAGACTAGACGTATAAGATTTCATGGGATTTAGCGATTAGGAGTGACAGATTGTTTGGTAAACGTTTAGCATGTTCTATATGTTGTAGTTATTTGAATGACTCTTACCATAATATGTTACGTTAACATACCAGGCACGTTCTCAGTTGGTTATTTATGCCTCATATAACGTACACTTATTCAGCCTGTTGTTCACTATTCTTTATTTATTTTAAATTGCCTTTCAAATGTCTATTCTTGGTGTTGGGTTTTATCAAATAAATTTCCCCCAAAAATGCGACTTATACTCCAGTGCGACTTATATATGTTTTTTTCCTTCTTTATTATGCATTTTCGGCCGGTGCGACTTATACTCCAGAGCGACTTATACTCCGAAAAATACGGTATATACAATATAATTAAGTATTCGACTGTGTCTTCCCCCTTCCAGCCATGTTGTAGGTTATAGGGCTTCCATAGCGAGTCTACTAACGGATTAAGTTCTAACCACGCTGCTTTGTATTACAACTGGCAACAGCGGAGGATGCATGTGCATGTACGAGCCAGTCTGCCCCACAACAAGAGGATAGAGAAAAAGAAGCTTATTGACTACAACTTCGCACTATAAGGGCGGACTGGTGCAAAGTTCTTCTACCATGTTATAAATAAAGTTGGTATGGTATGTATGGAGATATCTGCTGACGTCAGAACTGGGAAAAACGTCACAAATTGGGCAAATTCCAAACGGCTCGTTTGGGGGAAGTACAAAACCCAAAACCAGTGAAGTTGGCACGTTGTGTAATTTGTAAATAAAAACAGAATACAATGATTTGCAAATCCTTTTCAACTTATATTCAATTGAATAGACTGCAAAGACAAGATATTTGTTTTTGTTTTTTTGCAAATTTAATGGCAGCAACACATTGCAAAAAAGTTGGCACAGGTGCATGTTCACCACTGTGTTACATGGCCTTTCCTTTTAACAACACTCAGTAATCGTTTGGGAACTGAGGAGACACATTTTTGAAGCTTTTCAGGTGGAATTCTTTCCCATTCTTGCTTGATGTACAGCTTAAGTTGTTCAACAGTCCGGGGGTCTCCCTTGTGGTATTTTAGGCTTCATAATGCGCCACACATTTTCAATGGGAGACAGGTCTGGACTACAGGCAGGCCAGTCTAGCACCGTCACTTTTATACTATGAAGCCACGTTGATGTAACACGTGGCTTGGCATAGTCTTGCTGAAATAAGCAGGGGCGTCCATGGTAACGTTGCTTGGATGGCAACATATGTTGCCCCAAAACCCTGTATGTACCTTTCAGCATTAATGGTGCCTTCACAGATGTGTAAGTTACCCATGTCTTGGGCACTAATACACCCCCATACCATCACAGATGCTGCCTTTTCAACTTTGCGCCTATAACAATCCGGATGGTTCTTTTCCTCTGTGGTCCGGAGAACACAACGTCCACAGTTTCCAAAAAAACAATTTGAAATGTGGACTCGTCAGACCACAGAACACTTTTCCACTTTGCGTCAGTCCATGTTAGATGAGCTCCGGCCCAGCGAAGCCGGCAGCGTTTCTGGGTGTTGTTGATAAATGGCTCTCCCTTTGCATAGTAGAGTTTTAACTCGCACTTACAGATGTAGCGACAAACTGTAGTTACTGACAGTAATAATACCTGGGATTTATATAGCGCTTTTCTAAGTACCCAAAGTCGCTTTACATGTTAAAAACCCATCATTCATTCACACCTGGTGGTGGTAAGCTACTTTTGTAGCCACAACTGCCCTGGGGTAGACTGACGGAAGCGTGGCTGCCAATTTGTGCCTACGGCCCCTCCGACCACCACCTATCATTCATTCAACATTCATTCACCGGTGTGAGCGGCACCGGGGGCAAGGGTGAAGTGTCCTGCCCAAGGACACAACGGCATGGTAAGAGGCGGGGAGCGAACCTGCAACCCTCAGGTTTCTGACACGGGCGCTCTACCCACTACGCCATGCCGCCCCTAACAGTGACAGTGGTTTTCTGAAGTGTTCCTGAGCCCATGTGGTGATATCCTTTACACACTGATGTCGCTTTTTGATGCAGTACCGCCTGAGGGATCGAAGGTCCGTAATATCATCGCTTACGGGCAGTGATTTCTCCAAATTCTCTGAACCTTTTGATGATATTACAGACCGTAGATGGTGAAATCCCTAAATTCCTTGCAATAGCTGGTTGAGAAATGTTGTTCTTAAACTGTTCGACAATTTGCTCAGGCATTTGTTGACAAAGTGGTGACCCTCGCCCCATCCTTGTTTGTGAATGACTGAGCATTTCATGGAATCTACTTTTATACCCAATCATGGCACCCACCTGTTCCCAATTAGCCTGTTCACCCAAATAAGTGTGTGATGAGCATTCCTCAACTTTCTCAGTCTTTTTTGCCACTTGTGCCAGTTTTTTTTAAACATGTTGCAGGCATCAAATTCCAAATGAGCTAATATTTGCAATTAATAACAAAGTTAACCAGTTCCAACGTTAAGTATCTTGTCTTCGCAGTCTATTCAATTGAATATAGGTTGAAAAGGATTTTCAAATCATTGTATTTTGTTTATATTTACCATTTACACAACGTGCCAACTTCACTGGTTTTGGGGTTTGTATAAAGGAAGGCAAGATTGTTTTATAAGTATCTCTGCCATGGTTTGATTTCAAATTTTTGGGACTAATGCATATCCCACATACACAACAGCAGGTACCAATAGGTAAGAAATGTTGGTGTTGCATAATATGGCCCCTTTAAGGTACTTGTAAGTTGAGGTACCACTGTATGTTTAAGAGTTCAAATAGTAAAATACATTGACAAAGAACGATAACGTCACGGTGGCGCATGCATGTCGGCTGATGGCGTGACACCAGGATGCAGAGACAGAGGTAGCGTGCGGGTCAAAAAAAGTGTTATGATTTCCGTGGGACAAAAAGGCGAGCCACGTAGAGGCGGCAAAGACAGACAACAGAGCACAATGAACCATCTCCATCTGGCACACAGAGCTGGCAAATAAACCTCCCTAATTGTAGTCAGAGACAGGTGTTAGAAATCAGCTCTCCCACAGGAAGTAGCAAACAAAGGAAGTACAGAAACAGAAACAAACAAACACAGGAAGAATACAACACAAAACCAAAACAGTCAGTTTACGTGGCCTACCACTTCGTGGCCAGAGGTGGGTAGTAACGCGCTACATTTACTCCGTTACATCTACTTGAGTAACTTTTGGGATAAATTGTACTTCTAATAGTAGTTTTAATGCAACATACTTGAACTTTTACTTGAGTATATTTATAGAGAAGAAACGATACTTTTACTCCGCTCCATTTATCTACATTCAGCTCGCTACTCGCTACTAATTTTTATCGATCTGTTAATGCACGCTTTGTTTGTTTTGGTTTGTCAGACAGACCTTCAAAGTAGGATCTATGCATGCCTGCATTTCCCCAATCAGATGCAGTCACTGGTGACGTTGGACCAATCAAACAGAGCCAGGCGGTCACATGACCCTCACACGTGGACCCCCCGACTTAAACAAGTTGAAAAACTTATTGGGGTGTTACCATTTGGTGGTCAATTGTACGGAATATGTACTGTACTGTGCAATCTACTAATAAAAGTTTCAATCAATCAATCAAAAGTGTGAAGGGAAAAAGACATTTTTTTGTTTCAACCGTACATCCCGTCAAAAGCCTAAAGACTGACCGCACAGTTCCTGTCTTCACAATAAAAGTGCCGCTCCATCGCGCCTGCGCTAACAAAATAAGAGTCTCCGAAAGCCAGCGCAAACAAGCTAGCAAGCTACGGAGTTTGCCGCCAATGTATTTCTTGTAAAGTGTATAAAAACGAATATGGAAGCTGGACAAATAAGATGCCAAAAAACAACCACTTTCATGTGGTATTGGACAGAAAGGAGGACATTTTTTTCTCCTCCATTTGAAAACGTGGACGTTATCAGCACTACTGTCTAATTTCAATCAATGTAAGTCATCAGAATCAGGTAATACACCAACTTATATTCTTGTCTTCATGAAAGAAAGGAATCTGTATGTTAAACATGCATGTATATTCATTAAAACACCTTTAACATGTGAACAAAAACGGCAAAATAAATAAACATAAATTATATACTGTATATATAAATGTATGTATATATATATATACACACTACCGTTCAAAAGTTTGGGGTCACCCAAACAATTTTGTGGAATAGCCTTCATTTCTAAGAACAAGAATAGACTGTCGAGTTTCAGATGAAAGTTCTCTTTTTCTGGCCATTTTGAGCGTTTAATTGACCCCACAAATGTGATGCTCCAGAAACTCAATCTGCTCAAAGGAAGGTCAGTTTTGTAGCTTCTGTAACGAGCTAAACTGTTTTCAGATGTGTGAACATGATTGCACAAGGGTTTTCTAATCATCAATTAGCCTTCTGAGCCAATGAGCAAACACATTGTACCATTAGAACACTGGAGTGATAGTTGCTGGAAATGGGCCTCTATACACCTATGTAGATATTGCACCAAAAACCAGACATTTGCAGCTAGAATAGTCATTTGCCACATTACCAATGTATAGAGTGTATTTCTTTAAAGTTAAGACTAGTTTAAAGTTATTTTCATTGAAAAGTACAGTGCTTTTCCTTCAAAAATAAGGACATTTCATTGTGACCCCAAACTTTTGAACGGTAGTGTATATATATATATATATATATATATATATATATATATATATATATATATATATATATATATATATATATATATATATATATATATATATATATATATATATATATATATATATATGATATGTGTGTGTATGTATATGTATATATGAGGTAGATCACCTCGACTTGGTAATTTATTAAGTAATTGATTAACGTTGAAAAACTTATTGGGGTGTTACCATTTAGTGGTCAATTGTACGGAATATGTACTGTACTGTGCAATCTACTAATACAAGTTTCAATCAATCAATAAATGAATGCCTACTGAGCCTTTGGTGCTGTTAAGTTATTGTGGCTCAATTTGCCTTAATTTTTTTAATTTTAATGTATTATTATTTAATATTAATTATTGTTTTAGTTGCTTAAGAGATATTCCTGTCTCTGAATTTGCTCTTTGCTATTTTTATGTTTTTGTGCATTATTTGTTGCCGTCATCATTAAACGAACAGGTTACTCATCAGTTACTCAGTACTTGAGTAGTACGCCAAGTGCGGCCCGGGGGCCATTTGCGGCCCGCAGCTAATTGTTTACCGGCCCGCCACGCATTCTGGAAATGCTATTGCAATAATAATAATGAATGAGGTGAAATCTAAGGAGAAAAAGTTGCAATGTTGACACAAAAGCTGCCATGTAGGCTGTTTTTTTTTCTTTTGTCTTTCTTTATTTTTATTTTTTTTGCCATTGTTCCAAAAAAAAAATAATGCCAAAAAAATCCATGTTATAATGAATTATTTTCAATGCTCCAATTACTTCAAATATTTCACTTTAAAATGTTTTAAGTGGTATTGTGTATTTGCCATATAAAAACATTAACGTTTTATTTGACAAAAGAGCATAAAACAAACAAAATAATAGGTCAAACGTAAAATCGACGGATATATCTGAAGTTGATCTCCGAACTTAAGTGTTGAAAGTAAAAGAAAAACCTAATAAAAATGTATCACTTTATGAGTGGGGCACCTTTTAGATCCCAAATATATTTGGTGGTATTGTATTTATCTTTTCACTGTGATTACTCAAAAATATGAAATAATTAAAATCAGTGCATTATTGATCTTTTAGGGCTGTAATTACTAAATACTGCATATTTCATGTTAAAGAGGTTCATTTAGCCTACTAATGTGTATTTATAAATGGTTGATTTATATAAGCTAGTAAGGTAAAGTTTTGTACCTGACAAGTTTCGGCTATCTTGCTTCTGCAGCCTTATATTCAAGGAAGGCTGCAGAAGCAAGATAGCCGAAACTTGTCAGGTACAAAACTTTACCTTACTAGCCTGTATAAATCAACCATTTATAAACTGCATATTTCAGTTTTACTATAAAAAACAAAGTTGTTGTTTTTTAAATTTATTTTTATTTTTTTATTTTTTTTAATGAATTTATTAATCAATCAACAAAACAATACACAACAATACCACAATAATGCAATCCAATTCCAAAACCAAACCCGTCCCAGCAATGTTAAGAATAACAACAAACAGAGCACTTGAGAGCAATTGAGGACACACAAACATGACACGGAACAATACAAATGTAGTGAAACAAAAATGAACATTATCGACAACAGCATCAATATTAGTAATAATTTCAAAGTTGTTTTTGACATAAAAGCCATAAAACCGTTTTTTTTTATTACTTTGTATCAACTTGGGGCGGTATAGCTCGGTTGGTAGAGTGGCCGTGCCAGCAACTTGAGGGTTGCAGGTTCGATCCCCACTTCCACCATCCTAGTCACTACTGTTGTGTCCTTGGGCAAGACACTTTACCCACCTGCTCCCAGTGCCACCCACACTGGTTTAAATGTAACTCAGATATTGGGTTTCACTATGTAAATGTGCTTTGAGTCACTAGAGAAAAGTGCTATATAAATATAATTCACTTCACTTCACTAACTTAAAGTTGATATAGAGATTTACTGTAAGCGTTAAATAAAAAAATATAATAATTTGACTTATTTTTAACATTTTAATGACTGAGACCCTTTATGGTCCCCGGGACCCCTAAAGGTAAAATAATTTAAAAAATCCATATATTTTGTTATGGTTTAAAAATTAAAAATATCAAAATGGCCCCCACGTGCTTTAATTTTTCCGTGTGCAGCCTTAAGTGGAAAAAGTTTGGACACCCCTGCCTTAAAGCGTCCGTCTGTTGACTTCATCTTCGCACTTCAGCGAGCTGGAGAAATGAGGACGTCTTAAAGCGATGAGCGGCTCCGTTTCTGAGTTCACGGGAGGGACGATCAAGAAAATGAGGGCACCTGTCTCCATTCCTTCGCACGCATACACCGCTGTTGCCGTGGAAACGCTCCACGGCGCCAGTAACCGCAATGGTTTCGCGAAGAAAAAAAAAACAGTTTTGAGGGGAAACTTCTCGCCTTGGCCTCGACGCCAACGTGATTCCGCCAGGAGCCACAAAGCCAATTAAAAAAGGCGAGAAGACGGGTTGAGTGAAATAAATCTGATCAGCATCGCTCTTTCTTCCGGGCGCAGCGTCCCTGAGGGGCAGGGGAACGGTGACAGGAAGCCAGTGTGTTGTCAATGAAAGTGGGGCGCGGGTATGAAAGTCAGTCGTGTGCTTTGTCGCTCAAGCATCACGCTGACCTTTGAACTCTGGCGTGCGGCAGACGATCACAATTTTGGAATTCATTGTCACCTGCGAGCATGACGGAGGGACACGGCACGCACCGCCACCGCCGAGTGTCTCAGCGACGGCTTTAAGCACCTCCCGCTGTTTGTTGCAGACTAATCCGGGACATTTTAATGGACTTCTGGCCGCCACAAGTCAAAATCTTTTGGGGAAGTGTTGATTGCACAATGCCTGACCTGCAAAAACTAAATTACATTTGACACTTCTTTACTTGTTTTACAATACACACTTAAACCCAAAAGTCTCGATTTTGCTTTACTAAATGGAATACGAGCACGTGTCCATGAATGCCAACTATAGCAATGTTAAAGGCCTACTGAAAGCCACTACTACCGACCACGCAGTCTGACAGTTTATATATCAATGATGAAATCTTAACATTATAACACATGCCAATACGGCCGGGTTAACTTATAAAGTGACATTTTAAATTTGCCGCTAAACTTCCGGTTCGAAACGCCTCTGAGGATGACGTATGCGCGTGACGTAGACCGGCGAACACGGGTATGCCTTCCACATTGAAGCCAATACGAAAAAGCTCTGTTTTCATTTCATAATTCCACAGTATTCTGGACATCTGTGTTCGTGAATCTGTTGCAATCATGTTCATTGCATTATGGAGAAGGAAGCTGAGCAAGCAAAGAAGAAAGTTGTCGGTGCGAAATGGACGTATTTTTCGAACGTAGTCAGCAACAACAGTACACAGCCGGCGCTTCTTTGTTTACATTCCCGAAAGATGCAGTCAAGATGGAAGAACTCGGATAACAGAGACTCTAACCAGGAGGACTTTTGACTTTGATACACAGACGCCTGTAGAGAACTGGGACAACACAGACTCTTACCAGGATTACTTTGATTTGGATGACAAAGACGCAGACGTGCTACTGTGAGTATGCAGCTTTGGCTTCTAAACATTTGATCGCTTGACCGTATGTGCGCAACTTTTTTTTGCGTATGTACGTAACTTTTTAAAAATATACAATCTTTATGAACCTTGGGTTAGGTGAACGCTCTTTTGGGCTGAGTGATTGTGTGTGTTGATCAGGTGTTTGAATTGTATTGGCGTGTTCTATAGAGCGAAGAACTAGCAGAGGAGCTAGGAGCTAGCGTAAGAAACACGCAGGTGTTTTTATGCAGGATTAATTTGTGGCATATTAAATATAAGCCTGGTTGTGTTGTGGCTAATAGAGTATATATATGTCTTGTGTTTATTTACTGTTGTAGTCATTCCCAGCTGAATATCAGGTCACCCCCGGCTCTCACAGCATCTTCCCTATCTGAATAGCTTCAACTCCCCACTAGTCCTTCACTTGCACTTTACTCATCCACAAATCTTTCATCCTCGCTCAAATTAATGGGGAAATTGTCGCTTTCTCGGTCCGAATCTCTCTCACTTCATGCGGCCATCATTGTAAACAATAGGGAACTTTGCGTATATGTTCAACTGACTACGTCACGCTACTTCCGGTAGGGGCAAGCCTTTTTTTTTATCAGATACCAAAAGTTGCAATCTTTATCGTCGTTGTTCTATACTAAATCCTTTCAGCAAAAATATGGCTTTAAAGGCCTACTGAAATGAATTTTTTTTATTTAAACGGGGATAGCAGATCCATTCTATGTGTCATACTTGATCATTTCGCGATATTGCCATATTTTTGCTGAAAGGATTTAGTATAGAACAACGACGATAAAGTTTGCAACTTTTGGTCGCTGATAAAAAAAAAGCCTTGCCTATACCGGAAGTAGCGTGACGTCACAGGAGGTAGGATTCCTCACAATTCCCCGTTGTTTACAATGGAGCGAGAGAGATTCGGACCGAGAAAGCGACGATTACCCCATTAATTTGAGCGAGGATGAAAGATTTGTGGATGAGGAACGTTAGAGTGAAGAAATAGAGAGGCTGTGCAGCGTGTATCTTTTTTCGCTCTGACCGTAACTTAGGTACAAGGTCTCATTGGATTCCACACACTCTCCTTTTTCTATTGTGGATCACGGATTTGTATTTTAAACCACCTCGGATACTATCCGCTCAGTGGCCTAGTGGTTAGAGTGTCCGCCCTGAGATCGGTAGGTTGGAGTTCAAATCCCAGTCGAGTCATACCAAAGACTATAAAAATGGGACCCATAACCTCCCTGCATGGCACTCAGCATCAAGGGTTGGAGTTGGGGGTTAAATCACCAAAATGATTCCCGGGCGCGGCGCTGCTGCTGCCCACTGCTCCCCAAGGGGATGGGTCAAATGCAGAGGACAAATTTCACCACATCTAGTGTGTGTGTGACAATCATTGGTACTTTAACTTTAATATCCTCTTGAAAATGAGAGTCGAGAACGCGAAATGGACATTCACAGTGACTTTTATCTCCACGACAATACATCAGCGAAGCTCTTTAGCTACTGAGCTAACGTGATAGCATCTGGCTCCAATGCAGATAGAAACAAAATAAATAAATCCCTGACTGGAAGGATAGACAGAAGATCAACAATACTATTAAACCATGCACATGTAACTACAAGGTTAATAATTCTCAGCCTGGCAAAGCTTAACAATGCTGTTGCTAACGACGCTGAAGCTAACTTAGCAACTTAGCAACCGGACCTCACAGAGCTATGATAAAAACATTAGCGCTCCACCTACGCCAGCCAGCCGTCATCCGCTCAGCAACACCCGTGCTCACCTGCGTTCCAGCGATCGACGGCGCGACGAAGGACTTCACCCGATCATTCGTAATTTTGTTGTGATGCCCCGCTGGATGCATTAAACCAGTGATTTTCAACCACTGTGCCGCGGTGTCGTGAGATATTGTCTGGTGTGCCGTGGGAAATTATGCAACTTAACCTAATTGGTCCAAAAAATATTTTTTTAGCAAATCAATAATCCTAATAATGTGCTGTTGTCTAGTGCCTGTGCTGTGTAGAGCTTGGCAGGGTAATCTTGTAATACTCCATACCAGTAGGTGGCAGCAGGTAGTTCATTGCTTTGTAGAAGTCGGAACGCGTCGAGGATGGTTTGTCGTGATCCCAATATGCAGAGCACAGCGGGAGACAGCGTGCAGGTAAAAAGGTATGTAACGCTTAAACCAAAAAATAAGTCCCGCTAGGAAAAGGCACTGAAGCATAGGAATGGCTATGTAAAACAAAAGTAAAACTGAACTGGCTACAAAGTCAACACACAGAATGCTGGACGACAGCAAAAACTTACAGCGTAGGGAGCAAAGACGACGTCCACAAAGCACATCCCGTACATGACATGACAATCAACAATGTCCCCACAAAGAAGGATAGCGTACGCACAACTTAAGGAGTCTTGATTGCGAAAACAAAGCAGGTGCGGGCAATAGCACTCAAAGGAAGGCGTGAAGCTGCTACAGG
The DNA here is from genome assembly GCF_033978785.1 of Entelurus aequoreus. NCBI lineage: Eukaryota > Metazoa > Chordata > Actinopteri > Syngnathiformes > Syngnathidae > Entelurus > Entelurus aequoreus. Next base: position 92,509,209 of record NC_084731.1, on the reverse strand, counting down.
AGAACATCAACAAAACAGGTAAGGTCACCAAAATAACAGCGCAAGACAGGAACTAAAGCACGACACACAGGAAACAACAACAAACTCAAAATAAGGCACGACAACCTGGTGGAGTTTCATTGTTTAACCTTTTCTGCTGGTGGTGTGCCTCCGTATTTTTTTTATGAAAAAAATGTGCTTTGGCTCAAAAAAGGTTGAAAACCACTGCATTAAACAATGTAACAAGGTTTTCCAAAATAAATCAACTCAAGTTATGGAAAAAAAATACCAACATGGCACTGCCATATTTATTATTGAAGTCACAAAGTGCATCATTTTTTTTTAACATGCCTCAAAACAGCAGCTTGGAATTTGGGACATGAGGAGGTTGAGGTGGGCGGGGTTGGGGTTGGTGGGGGGGGGGGGGTAGCGGGGGTGTATATTGTAGCGTCCCGGAAGAGTTAGTGCTGCAAGGGGTTCTGGGTATTTGTTCTGTTGTGTTTATGTTGTGTCACGGTGCGGATGTTCTCCCGAAATGTGTTTGTCATTCTTGTTTGGTGTGGGTTCACAGTGTGGCGCATATTTGTAACAGTGTTAAAGTTGTTTATACGGCTACCCTCAGTGTGACCTGTATGGCTGTTGACCAAGTTTGCATTGCATTCACTTGTGGTGTGTGAAAAGCCGTAGATATTATGTGACTGGGCCGGCACGCAAAGGCAGTGCCTTTAAGGTTTATTGGCGCTCTATACTTTTTGACAGCGGTGTTTTAAAAAGTCATAAATTTTACTTTTTAAAACCGATACCGATAATTTTCAAACAGATACCGATAATTTCCGATATTACATTGTAAAGCATTTATCGTCCGATAATATTGGCAGTCCGATATTATCGGACATCTCTACTCACAACCTACCGATCTCTAACCACAAGGCCACTGAGCAGGTCTTCAAGGTCTACATTTTTCAAAGCAAGAATATAACAGGAACACCATTGGCTGGCTTATGTTACCATTAGTGGTTTAACACGGGGGTCAGCAACCCACCGCTCTCGAGACGGATGCGGCACTTTAGCACCGCCCTGGAGCTTTTTCAAAAATGTAAAAAGATGGGGGGGAAATATATTTGTTGTTTTGATAATGTTTCTGTAGGAGGACAAACCTTTTTAATTGTTAGAAAGCCCACTGTTTTATATGTTTGTATCTCTGCTTCACTCAGCGCCGTTTTGTCCTACTAACTTTGGCGGTCCTTGAACTCACCCCAGTTGGTTTACGTGTACAACTTTCTCTGTCGCTGCCACAGAAAAATGTGTTCTATGCCACTCCTTCTTTGTCTTATTTTGTCCACCAAACGTTTTATGCTGTGCGTGAATGCACAAAGGTGAGCTTTGTTGACGTTATGGACTTGCGTGCAGTGCTAATAATCCATGCTAACGTGCTATTTAGGCTAGTTGTGTGTACATATTGCATCATTATGCCTCGTTTGTAGTTATATTTGAGCTCATTTAATTTCCTCTAATGTCCTCTGTGTATTGAATTTATATTTGCATGTGTCATGACATATTATCTGTATGTAATATTGGCTGCATTTCTGATTGTGTGCCATGTTGTTTTAGTCCACAGCAAACGTTACCGTGTTGTTCCAGACCACAGCAAACGTTACCCTGTTGTTCCAGACCACAGCAAATGTTACCATGTTGTTCCAGACCACAGCAAACGTTACCCTGTTGTTCCAGACCACAGCAAACGTTACCATGTTGTTCCAGACCACCGCAAACGTTACCCTGTTGTTCCAGACCACAGCAAATGTTACCATGTTGTTCCAGACCACAGCAAATGTTACTCAGCTTGCAGAAATTGTAATAAATCCATTAGAAGAAGACAGCCTGTCCTTTCCTTTAACGTGGACACGCACATCTATACCTTTGGCAGTTTTAAGCCAGTAATTTCCAGGAGTTATCTAACCCTCTGAAACACTTACTTAATGTGTTGTCTTCATAATAACACCTACATAAGGCCTTTCACTTTTTTGCGGCTCCAGAAAGATTTTTTTTTTATGGCTCTTTCAACATGTTGGGTTACCGACCCCTGGTTTAACAGAACATATACTGTACAGGCCAAAAGTTTCATTCAATGCGTTTTCTTTATTTTCATGACTATTTACATTGTAGATTGTCACTGAAGGCATCAAAACTATGAATGAACACATGTGGAGTTATGTACTCAACAAAAAAAGGCGAAATAACTGACATTTTTTTTCATATTCTGAACCATTTTGGCAGGCCCGGCCCTAACCAATCTGGCGCCCTAGGCAAGATTTTAGGTGGCGCCCCCCCCACATCGGCAGTGAAGTGTATATACTCACAAGAAACCGAATAGCTTTGTCTTTGACCTTTTTTTTTTACTTAAAGAAAGCAAATTAACAATCAGAATAGTTAACAAGATTAAAAAAAATATGGATAAATAAATGAATACAAAAAATAAAAAATGAATATATGAAATACAATATTTTTTACATACATAAACACAAAATAAAACGTGTCAACAAGTTGCATAAAATAAATAAAAAATACAATATAAATAAGGCACTGCACAAAACAAGATATCAAACCAGTATGACTTTAACAACTATATTACAAAAAAAGGGGGATCCTACAGAGTTCTCTATTTGTGCTTTTTAATATTGCATTAACTAGAATGACTTACAAATTACTGTACACCAGGGAGTACTGTAATTACCTAACGTTACATTATTATTTTCCATAACAATTTAGCCCCCTCCACAATATTAACCCGACGTTAAAACAGAACTAGCTATTTATTGATTAGCAATTGCCGAATCATGTAACATTAGCTTAATGCTAAAAAGCCAGGTTACTATCACATTCTGTAACAGACAAATCATTGCATGTAGGCTAACGTTACCTACCTGCTACCTCTGTCTTTTTCTCGTTTCTCCTCTTCTTTTCTCTTTTTTCTTCCCTGGGCACCTGACAGTTTTGGCCGTTTTGACATCTTGTGTTGATTTTTTGATGTGGTGACGTCCAAAAAGAGTCATGATACGGGAAGGGAGGGGGCGCACCGTGCCGGGGGAGGTGGGGCGTAATGTTGTAACAAATAATATTTCTATTAAATAGGCTTTACTTTGCATTTTAATTAACGTGGGATTATTTTATGTATTTAGAAATAATAGTACCAACCTTTTTTTTTTTTTTTTTTTTTTTTCCTCCAACATTTGTGGCACTGGCGTGGCGCTCCCTGATGGACGGCGCCCTTAGCATTTGCCTATACGGCCTATGCCACGGGCCGGCCCTGCTCCCAACCTTGTGGGAACAGTTTGGAGCGGCCCCCTTCCTCTTCCAACATGACAAAAAACACAAAACAAGGTCCATAAAGACATGGATGACAGAGTCTGGTGTGGATGAACTTGACTGGCCTGCACAGAGTCCTGACCTGAACCCGATGGAACACCTTTGGGATTAATTAGAATAGAGACTGAGAGCCAGGCCTTCTCCACCAACATCGGTGTGTGACCTCACCAATGCTTTTTTTGAAGAATGGTCGAAAATTGCTATAAACACACTCCGCAACCTTGTGGACAGCCTTCCCAGAAGAGGTGAAGCTGTAATAGCTGCGAAAGGTGGACCGACATCATATTGAACCCTATGGGTTAGGAATGGGATGGCACTTCAAGTTCATACGTGAGTCAAGGCAGGTGGCCAAATACTTTTGTCAATGTAGTGTATGAGAATGCGAGAAGGGGATGAATACAGTATAGAATCATTTATTATGTCATTTCCGGTTAAAAAAGTGACACATTTAGCAAATGAACACATTCATTCTTTGGCAATAGTAAGACTCATTGGGGTCTTAACTGTATGTGTGCCACAGTGTGTGAGCATGTGGTGTACGTGTGTGTGTGTGTGTGTGTGTGTGTGTGTGTGTGTGTGTGTGTGTGTGTGTGTGTGTGTGTGTGTGTGTGTGTGTGTGTGTGTGTGTGTGTGTGTGTGTGTGTGTGTGTGTGTGTGTGTGTGTACATTGCGATCAGGCCTTTTAATCTGTGGTTGTGGCGATGACCCAGTTGCCCCTCCTCCCTCTGGCACCCCCCTCCCACTCACACACTCATCTTTCCGTCGCCAAGGAGACGTTTCCCTCTCATCCCTGAATAGGATAATCCACCGTTGACACACACGAATCTAAAGATGGCATCTTTTACTCGGAAAGGTGGTGTTGTGACGGTGTCGGGCAAAGTGAGGACCCGCCCAGCCAAATTATTCAAAAACTCACTTCCCGTCGTGCATTGTCTTTATCCGTGTGCCATTCTAAATAGCATCAGAAAGCTCTTTTTTATTGCCTTATTTACTATACCTGAGTCCTATCAGTACGAGTGATTTGTGCTCACACCTGCACACATAAATACACACACACACACACACACACACACCCATCCCCCTCACCAATCTCGCAATTCATCTGACGAGCCTCTAATCCCACTGGCCCAGATTTGGTTTACAGTCTGCTCCACATGTTGGTACACTGTCATCCCACGCACAACCCATCCATGCCACACACACACACACACACACACACACACACACACACACACACACACACACACACACACACACACACACACACACACACACACACACACACACACACACACATCCTCCTGAGAAACCCGCACCCCCTCCAGTTTTAGTTTTTGATCAACACTGCAAAAACGGAAATCTAAGTAAGATTAAATATCTCAAATAAGGGTGATATTTGCTTATTTTCTGGCTGATGAGATAAGGCAGATTTTATGTTAGAGTGTTTTACTTGTTTTAAGGGTTTTGGTGCTAAATGATCTCAGTAAGATATTACAGCTTGTTGCTGAGGTTTTATGACCTATATTGAGTACAACATGCTTGAAACTAGAATATCAGCTGATGCAAAGCTGTGTCATCGACACTCAAGTATAATAATACTTTTTTAAAGTAATAATTTCTTACTTCAAGCATAAAAATAAAAAAAATCATGATGTATGTATATCATCATGTCAAGATAATGGCACTAGAATTTATTTCATTTAAGAATATTTTTCAACATATTGAGCAAAAAGGTATCTTTTTTTTCTACCAAGAAAATCCTTCAGCAAAAATTAACAGGAAGTTTGCAATTCCCCCTTCAAAACAAAAGTTTTGTAAAAACAGTCACCTTTGCCTCTTTGAGCTATAATTTGACCCCCTTAACATGCCTCAAAACTTACCAAACTGAACACACACATCAGGACTGGCAAAAATTGCGATCTAATAAAAAACCCAAACCCAAAACTCAAAATTGCGCTCTAGCGCCCCCTAGGAAGAAAACACAGACAAAACTGCTCCTAGGAAGAAAACACAAACAAAACTGCCTGTAACTTTCAGTAGGAATGTTGTAGAGACATGAAACAAAAACCTCTATGTAGGTCTCACTTAGACCTAGATTTCATACACTGACATCCTTCAGCAAAAATCAACAGGAAATTTGCAATTCCCCCTTCAAAACAAAAGTTTTGTAAAAACAGTCACCTTTGCCTCTTTGAGCTATAATTTGACCCCCTTAACATGCTTCAAAACTCACCAAACTGGACACACACATCAGGACTGGCAAAAATTGCGATCTAATAAAAAACCCAACCCCAAAACTCAAAATTGCGCTCTAGCGCCCCCTAGGAAGAAAACACAGACAAAACTGCTCCTAGGAAGAAAACACAGACAAAACTGCCTGTAACTTTCTAATAAAAAACCCAAACCCAAAACTCAAAATTGCGCTCTAGCGCCCCCTAGGAAGAAAACACAGACAAAACTGCCTGTAACTTCCAGTAAGAATGTCGTAGAGACATGAAACAAAAACCTCTATGTAGGTCTCACTTAGACCTAGATTTCATACACTGACATCCTTCAGCAAAAATCAACAGGAAGTTTGCAATTCCCCCTTCAAAACAAAAGTTTTAGTAAAAACAGTCACCTTTGCCTCTTTGAGCTATAATTTGACCCCCTTAACATGCCTCAAAACTTACCAAACTGAACACACACATCAGCACTGGCAAAAATTGCGACCTAATAAAAAACCCGAACCCAAAACTCTAAATTGCGCTCTAGTGCCCCCTAGGAAGAAAACACAGACAAAACTGCTCCTAGGAAGAAAACACAAACAAAACTGCCTGTAACTTCCAGTAGGAATGTCGTAGAGACATGAAACAAAAACCTCTATGTAGGTCTCACTTAGACCTACATTTCATATATTGACCACCCCCAGCAAAAATCAACAGGAAGTTTGCAATTCCCCCTTCAAAACAAAAGTTTTGTAAAAACCGGTCACCTTTTTTCAAACATTATCTCCTCTGAGCGTGTTTGCCGTGTCGGCTTCAAACTAGCACAGGAGAGAGATTGAACCCTTCTGATTAAAATTTGACGAAAGAGTTTTAATTACTGCTCCGGTTTGGATTTTATGTGCCGTCAAAGTCGGTCCCGTCCATCGCTGCTTGCAGCTTTAATTAGGGCCCGCACGGCCCATGTAAAAGGAATCCCAACGGGAGTCCTTTTGCATTGGGACGAAAGGACCTATTGAATTTGTAAGGTTTTATTATTCTTTATTATTACTATTCTTCCGCAGCTTTGCGCACTACTTTGCCCCCCTTAACATGCTTCAAAACTCACCAAATTTTACACACACATAGAAGAACGCTGACACAACACTTTAGTCAAAAAACCAAACCCCAAAAATCTAAATTGCGCTCTAGCGCCCCCTAGGAAAAAACAAAAACTAACTGCCTGTAACTCCCACTAGGAAGGTCGTAGAGACATGAAACAAAACCTCTATGTAGGTCTCACATAGACCTACAATTCATAGATTGACATCCTTCAGCAAAAATCAACAGGAAGTTTGATATCCCCCCTTCAAAACAAACTTTTTGTAAAAAGCGGTCACCAAACATCAAACATTATCTCTTCTGAGCGCAGGAGAGAGATTGAACCCTTCTGATTGACGGATACTCAAAGAGTTTTAAAAAGTGCTACGGTTTTGATTTTACGAGCCTTCAAAGAACCGCTGCGGTGATAATGCTGCTGTGATTTTACAAGCCTTCATAGAACCACTGTACCACTGCGCTGATGTCAACAAAAGTTTTTGGACACTTAGGACTAGTTTTACTTGTTTTGGAAAGTCTTGACAAGCCGAATGTTCTTGTTCTATTGGCAGATAATTTTGCTTAGGTCAAATAAAATACGCCTAATTTTTATTAATTTTTTTTCTTGTTTCTGAACACTGACTTTTTGCAGTGAAATTCCATTAAAAAAAATAGCACTGCTATGCAAAAAGCACAAACGTCCGCTGCACAATGGCTCCCTTGCTTAGGTCATGTGACACGGTGGGCCGCACCTGTGCGCCACAAACGTGCTTTTTGTGTTTCCAATGAGTCACACCATGTGGGCGAGCAATACGTGCCAGCTGACGACTCCGGCTCATTCATATTCACGTTTATTTGCCTCCCCTCGCATCTGCGTAAGATGACGCCCTCCTCTGAGTGCATCGCTGAGTCGCCATGGCAACAAGTCCTCCTCGACGACCACTCATTCCGACACACCAGAGTAGCCGTCGGGCTGAGCTTGAATTTGCTCACATGCGAGACGGGGGGGGGGGGGAAAGAGACAAGCGGCCTACACAATCCAGCACGTATTAAGGACGAGAGGTGGGTGTATGGAAAGCAGTCGTGCGTGCAGAAAGGCCGAGAGTAAAGATATGATAGCAACCAAACGTGCCGCTTGTGGCGTTCCAGTACTGTGGTCCGAAAAGCCAAACTGCTCTTATTGCTCCAGCTCGAGCATCTGTTCTGCAGCCAATCCTCAAGAGAGGATGCAGGCGCACAGAGAGCACAAAGGGCGAATTGACGAAGGGGTCGCGTGGGTTGAGGAAACAGAGTAGAATGCGGATGGCAGGAAAAGAAAAGGCGACGCTAAACAGTGATGGGGTGAAAAAAAACAAAAAACGGCCAGTTTGCTGCACAGGCTAAATGAAGAAATTTGCAATGACCTCCTGCAGGGCGAAACGGGCCCATCGCAATAAATCATGTTGGCTACTTCCTGTCTGTTCTTCACCTCGCGTTGACCTGAAGGCCAGAGGCGGCCGGGTTGCATCATTGAAGCCAGATGTTCGGCAAGTGAGACCAAGGGAGAGCTTGTGTGTTTCCTTCCGTGTTCGAGTCCGAACGCAACACGATAAGGACGGTCCTGTGCAATGCGCTCGGAGCTAAGATACAAAATGCGGCTGCAAGGCTTCTGACAAAAACAAGAAAGTTTGATCATATTACGCCTATACTGGCTCACTTGCACTGGCTTCCTGTGCACTTAAGATGCGACTTTAAGGTTTTACTACTTACGTATAAAATATTGCACGGTTTAGCTCCAGCCTATCTCGCCGATTGTATTGTACCATATGTCCCGACAAGAAATCTGCGTTCAAAGAACTCCGGCTTATTAGTGATTCCCAGAGCCAAAAAAAAGTCTGCGGGCTATAGAGCGTTTTCTATTCGGGCTCCAGTACTCTGGAATGCCCTCCCGGTAACAGTTAGAGATGCTACCTCAGTAGAAGCATTTAAGTTCCATCTTAAAACTCATTTGTATACTCTAGCCTTTAAATAGACCCCCCCTTTTTTAGACCAGTTGATCTGCCCTTTCTTTTCTTCTCTCCTCTTCTCCCCTGTCCCTTGCGAGGGGGAGTTGCATAGGTCCGGTGGCCATGGATGAAGTGCTGGCTGTCCAGAGCCGGGACCCCGGGTGGACCACTAGCCTGTGCATCGGTTGGGGACATCTCTGCGCTGCTGACCCGTCTCCGCTCGGGATGGTTTCCTGTTGGCCCCGCTGTGGACTGGACTCCCGCTGATGTGTTGGATCCACTGTGGACTGGACTTTCACAATGTTATGTCAGACCCACTCGACATCCGTTGCTTTCGGTCTCCCCTAGAGGGGGGGGGTTACCCACATATGCGGTCCTCTCCAAGGTTTCTCATAGTCATTCACCGACGTCCCACTGGGGTGAGTTTTTCCTTGCCCGTATGTGGGCTCTGTACCGAGGATGTCATTGTGGCTTGTACAGCCCTTTGAGACACTTGTGATTTAGGGCTATATAAATAAACATTGATTGATTGATTGAAGACAACCTGTCTAATCCACACACTGCAAAAAAGTCAGTGTTCAAAAACAAGAAAAACCAGAGCGCGATTTTAAATTTTGGGGTTCGTTTTTTTTTTTTTTTAGATCGCAATTTCCACCAGTCCCGATGTGTGTGAAAAGTTTGGTGAGTTTTGAAGTATTTTAAGGGGGTCAAATTACAGCTCAAAGAGGCAAAAATGTGTGTTTTTAGTCATTTTTTGTCATGAAGGGGAAATTGCCAACTTCCTGTTGGTTTTTGCCCGAGGATAAATAAATAAATGATAAATGGGTTATACTTGTAGAGCGCTTTTCTACCTTCAAGGTACTCAAAGCGCTTTGACAGTATTTCCACATTCACCCATTCAATCAATCAATCAATCAATCAATCAATGTTTACTTATATAGCCCTAAATCACAAGTGTCTCAAAGGGCTGCACAAGCCACAACGACAGGTCCCACATCACACTCACACACTGATGGCGGGAGCTGCCATGCAAGGCGCTAACCAGCAGCCATCAGGAGCAAGGGTGAAGTGTCTTGCCCAAGGACACAACGGACGTGACTAGGATGGTAGAAGGTGGGGATTGAACCCCAGTAACCAGCAACCGTCCGATTGCTGGCACGGCCACTCTATCAACTTCGCCACGCCGGATGTGTCATTATGAATTGTAGGTCTAAGTGAGACCTACATACAGGTCTTTGTTTCATGTCTCTACGACCTTCCTAGTGGGAGTTACAGGCAGTTTGTTTTTGTTTTTTCCTAGAGGGCGCTAGAGCGCAATTTTGATTTTTGGGGTTTGTTTTTTTGACTAAAGTGTGCTGTCACAGTTTTTCTATGTGTGTGTAACATTTGGTGAGTTTTGAAGCATTTTAAGGGGGGAAAAGTAGTGCCCAAAGCTGCGGAAAAAATACAAAAATGAGGGGTATTCTATTTGAACTAAGCCAGTGGTTCTCAAATGGGGGTACGCGTACCCCTGGGGGTACTTGAAGGTAGGTTTAAATGTCTGTCAAAAAGAACTGCGAAAAGAAAGGCAACAATGCAATATTCAGTGTTGACAGCTAGATTTTTTGTGGACATGTTCCATAAATATTGATGTTAAAGATTTCTTTTTTTGAGAAGAAATGTTTAGAATTAAGTTCATGAATCCAGATGGATCTCTATTACAATCCCCAAAGAGGGCATTTTAAGTTGATGATTATTTCTATGTGTAGAAATCTTTATTTATAATTGAATCACTTGTTTATTTTTCAACAAGTTTTTAGTTATTTTTATATCTTTTTTTCCAAATAGTTCAAGAAAGACCACTACAAATTAGCAATATTTTGCACTGTTTTACAATTTAATATAAATCAGAAACTGTTGACATAGTGCTGTATTTTACTTCTTTATCTCTTTTTTTCAACCAAAAATGCTTTGCTCTGATCAGGGGGTACTTGAATTAAAAAAATGTTCACCGGGGGTACATCACTGAAAAAAGGTTGAGAACCACTGAACTAAGCAAAATTATCTGCCAATAGAACAAGGAAATTTGGCTTGTCAAAACTTTCCAAAACAAGTAAAATTAGCTAACCTCAATGAACCCAAAATACCTTAAAATAAGTTAATTCTCACTAATAACAAGTGCACTTTTCTTGGTAGAAAAAAAACAAAACTTTTTGCTCAATATGTTGAAAAATATTCTTAAATTAAGTAAATGCTAGTGCCATTATCTTGACATAATAAATCAAATAAAATAAAATAAAAACTGATTTATTTTTCTTAATGGAAAGGCAACAAGGCAACCGCTTGTTACTCTCGGGGTCTCCTAGCCGCTCAGGCAAATCATATGGTCTAAAAATGAATTTCTCCATCGATAACATGACATCATCG